>NW_010107626.1:0-47505 GCF_000699245.1 Pterocles gutturalis | reverse complement strand
AGGCTGTTGGGCCTTTTCCTTGTAGGATGGAATTGCATAGGTCATCTGCTCATGCATCACCTTGGGATTCTCCCTTTGGGTATCTCTGCAAGGTTACCCTCCCCTGAGATAAATGTCATCTCTCTGTGTGTTTCTACTTGGAAAGCTGGCAGCCTGGAAGGTTTTCTCGGTTAACTCAAGTCTATTTTGTCTCCCGCTTGCTTCTCTCTCCTCCCCTGCAAGGGTTCTGATGTCTCCTTTGGACTCTTCTCAAGACTAAATTAGAGTAAAAATATTCTACCCTAGAGAGAACCAGAAGGCCTTTCTCTAATGTTGGCCCAGCTGTTATTGTGCTAATTTATCTATTGTATTAATTTCTGTGAAGCCTAGGTAGGATCCTAAGATACCTACCTTTTTTTCCCCTCTGTTAAGTAAGAGCTGTAGAGGGCAGATTTAACTATGCCTGCAGGGCAGCACAAACTTATTGTATGTGGTGATAACCACGTAGAATTTGTAAAAATCTGCTAAAATACCTGCATTACTTTTTATAATATATCAGTCCCAAAGTGCTTCTGGTGTATCAATGTAATTAAACATGTATATAAATAAACTGGATGGATATAGAGAGGTTCTCATCTGAAAAGACAGTCCCTTCTGAATGAAGTATGTTGGCGTTAGTCATAAAGTTACTTTTTCCTCTACTTATATTGTTCCTGTTCTGGAGTAATTTTAAACTTTTCAGAAGCAATATTTTGTGTTCTGTGATACTTCTTTTTGCTAAAGTAGGGGGAATTATGTTTCCTGAAGAAAAATCCCTATTTGGATTTTTATTCACCTATAGCTACATCTGACCTCTTAAGGTAAAAGAAAACATACAGTAGCAGTAGTAATACTAAAATGTGTCTTATTTCCTTTGAGGTATTCCTGGTTTATCAGGACAGAAAGGTTATCAAGGTCTCCCAGGTGACCCAGGCCCACCAGGACTTACTGGCCCACCAGGTGTGCCAGGATTGCCAGGTAGGTCAACAAAGCCTCAGATGGACAGTTTTGATGTGTAAAAAATTTGCATGAGTTTTTATCACATGGGATTGGGATGTTAATCCAGGTATATCTAAGCAAAGCTGCAGGATAGTTTTGGGATATTTAAAATCATTGTCCAAACAGCATGCTTTGAGCTCTTTCCTTCTGACAGACCCAAAAGCAGTTTTTAGGTGGTCCCACAGAAGATTAGGATAGCTTTTAGGGTAGGGTGACTGCAAAAGTGCTTGCTGCTTAGGCAACCAAGATGACTGCAGGATCTGTAAACAGGACTTGCCTCTTTCATATGTCTGTTTTTTATAATGTTAGTCATTATAGTCGTACTTTGCAAAAGGCCCAATGACTGTATTGCAAAGGCTGTCTGGATGTCACATCTTTGCTTTTAAGGATTGCAAGGATCAAGGAAATGAATTCTGGTTTGCACTGCTTCTTCCTACAGCTATAACAACTTATCTGAAATATTGAATCTTTTCTCACTATGTCTAATGTAGGTCTTGCTCTAAGTATCATGTTGGGCTTGGGAATTTTTTTGACCAAACTAGTCTGAGCATCGTAGGCCATTCACATCTTTGCTTTTAAGGATTGCAAGGATCAAGGAAATGAATTCTGGTTTGCACTGCTTTTTCCTACAGCTATAACAACTTATCTGAAATATTGAATCTTTTCTCACTATGTCTAATGTAGGTCTTGCTCTAAGTATCTTGTTGGGCTTGGAATTTTTTGACCAAACTAGTCTGAGCATTGTAGGCCATGTTTAATTCCGTAACAGAAGCTACTGAGTACCTATTGCAGATGATAAAGAGATAATGTGTTCGTTCTGCAGATCAACTCATGAGAGACCAAGTCACGCTAGTACTAAATTGTTTCAGATGGTTACTAAGTCATGGCCTGAGATTTGATCCATTTCATTACACTAATCTTCAGAACAAAGAAGATCAAATCTTGGCTCAAAACAAATGGAAGATGTTTAATATTTCACTAGAAATGGGTGTGAAAAAAGCATGTGGGAGCAGTATGAGGTCTAAAGCAACTCCAAATCCATTGCCTTTATAATTAGAAGACAAGCTTTTAATTATTGCCATTAATTAACTAAAACCACAACTTTCCTAGGCATCAAGGGAGACACAGGGCTTCCTGGGCAGCCAGGACCAACAGGACCTCCAGGGTTAAAAGGTGCCATGGGAGAGATGGGCCTTCCAGGTTAGTTTCTGTGCTTGTATTTTGCTTCATTTTGACCAATGTTTTCCTTTTATATAGTATAAAGCTGAACATGCTTGTGTGCAGTATCTAATAATATATATAAATGGAAATGCAGATGAGGAATACATGAAGCCCTACATACGTATTTATTGAAATATTACATAAGAAATTGGAAATACCCATTAAAACAAAATACAAACAGCAAATATGTTGAAAATACATATTATTTTAAAGTGCTAACAGATATAGAAGTAAAATGATCTACCTTTCATAACTTTCATGCTGTTCTGGTTTCTCAGATTCCACTCTCTGAAAGTTCAGAAAAAAAGGTGTAAACCCACCTATCAGAAGACAGACAGACAAAAGCAAAAGGGGAAGGAGAAAGTGAATTCCATTATTTAGAAAGATTGCTGAAACAAAAATTCCAGTTTCTGAGGATTCTAATATTAAATTGTGCCTAGATACTACAAAGAGATACTTGTGTAAATTAAGAATAAAAAAAGAAAACTTAGAAATGTCATGCAGAAATACTGTGAGGTATTTTAGATAATTGTTTTAGTTTGTTTTTTAAAAGTAAAAATACATTAGGTATTCAAAGCCAGCCAGTCAGTTTGCTAGTCCTTTCTAGTTCAGTTGCTGTAGTTTGAGTGATTTCTCTAACCAACTGCGGAAGTTTTATTTGTATTTATAAAGTTTGTATTTTGTCTTTTGGACAGGTCCCCCAGGGATTAAAGGCAGCCAAGGAATAGTAGGACGTCCAGGGCAGCCTGGGCCTGCAGGATTTCCTGGACTTAAAGGGGAGAAGGGTGACCCAGGTCTTCCAAGCATCGGTATTCCTGGTCTCCCTGGACCAAAGGTATACTTAAAAAACTCTTCAATAGAAAATTCCATGAGGAAATTAGATTCTGAGTTGATTTTTTTTTAACTAAATATATGTTATGTATAACTGTAAATAGGTATATAAATGTATTAAAAACAGGCAGGGTTGACTGTGGTTTATTCTTTTGAGGTGGGAGCAAATATTTCTAATTTTAAAGGTGAAAATATTTATATATGATTTTTATCTGGTTAAAAAAGAAGATTGTTTACCAGACCTTTTAGGTTGGGTTCAGTTAGTGGCCTGGTCTGCACTGTGACACCCACTGACAATTCAGTGGTTGGCAGGGATTTATGCAATTAATATTATTGTTCCCCTGTCTAATTATGTAGTTAATTCTAAAAAAAAAATATGCATTTAAGAATAAAATACTCAGGACCTGATATATTATTATTACTGCTGCTTCTTTTGAGTCTGTATAAAACATTTGCACTAACGTTTACCTGTATCATGCTTTCTGTCACACACACAGTTACAAAAAGACCTACAGAATATCTATCAGCCTTCACTGATACCTTACAATTGCAGCAATTAATTTAGCAAAGACATTGCATGATTAAAGCTCCACAGATGTCTTTTTTTCTTCTGTATTATCATTGGGTAAAAATCTGTTTCTTCTGAAAGAAGAGAGAACACTTTTTTCTCTAATGTAGACCCGTTCTGAGGAAAAGCTGTGACACTCTATGCAAAATTATAGGGGTAAACTTAAAATCTTTACAATTGCTGTTTCCAATTTATTTTCTGTGACCTTCTTGTGATGGTAAGACTGGGAACATACAAGAAGGGCTTACCCATCTTACAAAGACTCTGTTCTTATTTCTGCTTAATGTTTTCTAGGGTGATATTGGTTTGCCTGGATACCCAGGTGCTCCAGGCAGTAAAGGAATAGCAGGAAATCCTGGTTTGCCTGGATTTCCAGGCAGTCCAGGTGCAAAAGGAGAACCAGGCCTTCCTGGATTCCCAGGTAATTCTGAGCAGGGTTTTTTTATTTTCCCTTTTGCTCTCTTATATTGCTATGTACATCTAAACACAGTGGGTAATTGGTGGAGGGCTGCAGCTTCTTTCAAAGTTTCTAGCAATCTGCTGCTTCTAAGCTTCGTGCTGTTGGAATTATCACTGCAAGAGTGAGTGTGTGAATGCATCGCTTAAGAGTGCCTTCTGAAATCATTCACCTGCTCTGAGGGGAGCTCGCAGTTGTGTTAGCTAGTGCTCTCCACTCCCCACAGTACTCAGCCTCTCGCCTTCTCTGACCCGTGAAGTACCTGTGTTTGGTTCCATACTTTTCCTTCATGAATCAGTAAAAAAGTGTCATCAGGAAAACCAGGCTTTTAAAATAGCATTTATTGTCTAAAATATGGTCTAAAGAAAATTCTCTTTCTGAAACATAATGAAATTAGGTTTTGCACTCTTCTCTAAAAAATCTTAGTAGAAATGGTTCATGGGTATATGTCAGTTCTTTCATTCTCAATTTAAAGAAACAAGTTTTTTACCTATGCTGCATTTGCAGTAATAGAGGCTGTTCTACAAGCATGCTTGAGCTTTAGTGTAGGAAGCTAGGGAATTTATAACAGTGTAGTCATGGCAGCAGGTAGCTTAGAAAAGAATAAAACCTGGCCGTGAACCTGACAGTTTTTAACCTCTGCTTCATGTCATGCCTGAAAGACTGCGAACAGTCAAAACGATGTATTGAGACACTACCTTGATCAGGCTCAGATGCTGTTCAGAACAGACATACTGTGATGGATCAGTTGTTTTTCCTACCTCCCACTCAGTTCATGCTGTAGGGGTGAGAATGTGGTGTAAATTCTGAGACCATTTTTATTAAGAACCTTTTTCAGGAAAGGAGGATTGGGAAGGACTAGCCAGCCACAGTTCATAATGCTTTCACTTGTTGTCAAGCAGAAACACCTGTCTCTAAAATGGTAATTTCCTAGCAGACTGCCAGGCTCACAGTGTCTTTGGCCATGGGCACTCAACAATTAAGAAGACAGTCTTAAAAGTAGCAGTAAAACATAGCTGTGCTAGTATGTTTTGTCTCTGTACGTTCTTTGCTTTATAATTCATCTCCTTGATCAGCTCTAAATCTGCAAAATGAGCATAAATATAGCATCTTGATACAATTAGCTCATTTGTTACTCAGGCCGTCTCAGATTATAGCATTTCAACATTTGCTGAAAAGCCAGGTTTGTGTTTAATTTGATTGAAATGCCCGTACTTTACAGGAACGCCAGGAATTCCAGGACCAAAAGGTATTGAGGGGCCTCCAGGTAATCCTGGCCTGCCTGGACCACCCGGGCCAGTAGGTGAGCATGAACAGTGCAGCAAAGACCAGCTGCTTCTGTGAAAAACATGAAGCCACTTCCTATCATCTTATCTTGATAACTTCATGAAAATGCGTCTAAATGTGTGTGGATGCTCAGACACCATTGCACACCCTTAGTTCACTAAAATTAAACAGAAAATAAAGAAGTTTTAACTTTATCTTGATGACTTATATCTGTTGTCATAGTCATATCATTAGCTATTAAAACAAGAAGGTAACATAAATAAAGCTGGTAAATACTGAAACAGTCAAGTACTCCAGTGGTGTAACCCCTTTTTATAGGAACAAAATTCTAATTTATCCTAAAGAGAAGCATTATATTATTTTCAGCAAGCACTAACTGCTTAAAAGGTCACAGGCCTAAAAGCCTTTTCTAAATTGTCAAGGAGGAGAGAAAGAAAGGTTTTATTTTTAAGATTACACCCTTGTGAGTTTGTTATTACTTTGTCACACTTTCAGATTCAGATGGTGGAGGAGTTTGGGTTTTTTTTATTGCAGGTTAGGCATTGCTGTGCTAACGTGTTCTATCCCCCTTTTAGGTGACATTGGTCGTCCTGGTCCTCCTGGTCCTGCAGGGGAGAAGGGACAGCCTGGTCGAGATGGTATCCCTGGGCCAGCTGGTCAGAAGGGCGAGCCAGGTTAGGTATCCTTCCTGTTTGTTTTCCACTCTTTACTCTGTGTTGTGATGTCCTGCTTTCTCTATTCTGTTTTTCCTATAACTGCCCATATACCTTCTAAGCTGCTTCTGTGGTTCCGAGCTGCTGTATGGTTCACAAAGGGTGCTGTCAAGCTGCTAGTGAAGCACAGGACAAGAATTTGATTAACTCTTATATTTTTATTACCTAACTTCAACACCAGCCTATTCCTGTATTCCATGGTAGCTGTATTGCTTCAACTCAGTTACAGAATGGGTAAACAGTGTAATGTTTACCTTAAAGATAGAATCCCAACCAAAAATGCAAATGTATTAACTCCCAAAATCTGAAAGAGCATCTTGTGAATGGATGGAAATACTGAAGTTACAGATAACGTTTTGTAGCAAAACATTTAGCTTTGGTGTAGACTGAGTGAATGAGAATCCTGGTAATCTCAAGGAATCAAAGATTTAGATGAACTGCAATTTCATCATTCTCAGCCTTATATTTCTGTCCCTGGAGACCTGAAAGCTAAATGTTCATTATTAACTTCTTTTCAGGTCTACCAGGTTTTGGGCGCCCAGGACCTCCAGGACTCCCAGGATTGTCAGGTAAAGTTTCTCTGTTGTTCTTTGTTAAAAAGGTTGAATGTAAAATATATCTATACACCAAAAGAAGGGCATGTTGTATGTTCTGCAATAAATGAATGCCATAGCAACAACTAAAATAATATGGGGTGGGGTTTTTTTGCTCAGCAGGCAGTTTTCAATTAACCAAGGTAACCAAGACACTCATTACTGACTACTGAATTTTGTAAATTAACAATTATGGAGACAGAATAAATCCACACAAGGTAATAGTCTACTACGTTGTGTGGAACTTTGCTGATTTGTCTCAGTAAAAAAAGCATCCATATGGCAGATGAGAAATGAAGCTGTTTTGAAAATATAGTTGCTTTCTATTTCTTCAAAAGCAACTTCACAACCTAAGTTATATTATTTTCCAGTAGCACTAAAGCTCCAATTCCTCAAGCTTATTTGAAAATTTTGCAAATATGTCTTAACTTTCAGCAGTGACTTAAAAAAATGATGAAGCCTTAATATTGACAGATTTCTTCACAGGCCTGTAAAAGCACATGAAAGCATTGCTTGTAGGCTTACAAACTCAGAGGATGTTTATGAATTACAGCACCACTGAGTAGTAAAGTGAGACTTAGTAAGACCTTCTAACATGTCAGAAGCTCTAACACTTTCTCCTGCAAGAATTATTAGCCCTCTTTTCTGAATGTTAGACCAATTTTATACTGTCTCGCTTGTGCAAATGAGGTGAGTTCTAGCCAGACCTGCACCTTCTACAAGAGAGAGAAAGGGCTCTGCAAATTGACAATTGGACCTTTTGTGCATATCAGTTTGTGACAGGATTCATAAATGTGACTGCTTGGTTTTACAGGGCAAAAAGGAGAACTGGGGTTACCTGGCCCACCGGGGCCCCCTGGGCTTCCAGGTCTGAAGGGAGAACCAGGTTTCCAGGGATTCCCTGGTCTACAGGGTCCACCAGGTCCACCAGGATTACCAGGGCCACCTCTGGAAGGTCCTAAAGGTAGCCCTGGCCCCCCAGGTGTTCCAGGAAGGCCAGGTAAGAGCATGATCCATACCTCTCAACATCTGCCAGTATTTTCATATTTTGCTGGTAGGTTATCAGCCTTTAAACTTTCTCAGTTTATTTGGATGGATAAGTTCAGGCCTCATGGCGTAGGCTTTAATGTTTGTGGGCAACCAGAGGATTTTGTTGCCAAAAGTGACAGTATCTAAAAATAAAACAGCCTCAGTTTCTATTAGTTTCTGATACCTAGCAGCAAAAATCCAATGCGTTTAATAAACGGGAGATTCTCCGCATGCTGTCACAGTAATCATCTCACGAGCACGATACCGACTTTTGAACATCTGATACCTTTGCAGTATTCTCACGTGATCAGCAAATATCATCGCGCACAAAAAACCAAAAGTAACAAACCCCATCACTTTAAGAATCATGAAAATCAAATTCACGCTAGTATCACAGCATGATCAAATTGGATAGCTGCCTCTTCATCTTCGTGTCATGTAACATAAGTCATTGCTCCATTGTGTCACATGGCTCCCATGGACTCAGTGCACCATCATGCCGTGTTCATCTTTCCATTCCATGTTTGCATCTTGTTCCTGCACCAACTAATTCTGGGAATGAAAAAACCACTGAGTTAACATTGCTGAGCAACTCCCTGGCATGTAGTAGAATTTGATTTTTATTTTCTATCGTAGAATGTTTATTTACATTTAGATACTGCTCTTGAAAAATGTAACTTTAATGAACCTGTCACAGCTCTGGCTCAAGCTTATTGCTGTATCTTGAGTCCAGAAGTACTTTGACACCAATAAGGCTCCTCTCACTTTACATGCTTGATATTCTCCTTAAAAGAAGCTACTTTCAAACCAAGCTACTGGTTGATTACAGGTTTTTTTCTTTGCATATTAATGGAGAAGTAATCTTTTTACTTATTGCCTTCAAACTCTGACCTCAGATTTTTCTGTTATTCAAAGATTTGTTTGGGGAAAGTTAGTTTTGAATCAGTACATTTGTAAAATAGCTGCTACATGCATATTGTTCATTTTTGGGTATCAAGAGAGAGTTTATTTTTGCAGTACACACTTGGAAAGATTTTAAGATCAGCTTTTTCCTCATTCTTGCTTCTGATACAGGAGGAGGCAATCCCACTGAAAAAATATTTTTAGAATGGAATTTTATCAAAATATTTTCACTAGAACTGGAGTTGAGTAATATTTGATTATTCTCAATGGCAGTAGGAGCTTTTCTTTTGCACAGAGTAGTCTATGAACTCATCTATCCTAACTGTGCATTTAAAAAATGAGTTGTCATAAAAAATATTTCAATTTATAACACCTTAAAACTGGGGTGCTGTTTGCTAGTATAACGAGGTTTTCTTTTAGTCCTAGTAAAAATACTTGAATTGTGTTTTATCCTAAACCTGCCTTTTACATGACCGGTGTGGAACAACCCAGTGGGTTAATAATTCACAGCCAGTCACAATTCCTTCCTGGTTGCCTGTTTGGATAGTGGAAGGAGTGCATGCCTTCCCCTTTTCTCCTGAAAGCTTACTCTCTGCTGTGCCTCAGGGGCTCTAACCAGTTAGTGGAGCATCCCTGCAGCAAGTTGGTAGTCCGAATTCGCTTTCCACTTTCTGTATGGCCTTGTCCTCTTCTGCCTGGTTGCTCAGTGGCAGGCAGGAGGATGGGACAAATAATCCGAGCTCTGCTCACTGTGGTTAGAGCTGCAGCTGGGGCAAGTGGGAGAAGGAGTGAAGGGATAAGAGATGGTGGGATGCTGGAGTTGGGCTTTGTAATTTAAGTCTGCCCAAATAAAGGCCTAAGACATTCTAGATGTCAGGATCTTCCAAAGATAATTTTTCTGTATGTAGAGTGGTACAGCAATTAAAATTTTGGCACAGGAAGCTGACTGGTCCCTAAGAGTATAGGCTTTCATTTTTAAAAATTCTTATACAGAGGATACCTCCGAACTCAAAAAAAAAAAAAAAAAAAAAAAAAGTAAACCAGCTAAGCAGCTCCTGATGTATCAAAAAACCTACTAACTGAGATTCTCTGCTCTGCTGTACCACAGGTGTTTTTATGAAGCTTCTCATTCTGTTTACATTTCTCTGTACAAATCAGGTGCTTACTGACTCTCATCAGCTGGGGAGGTGGGACTCATTTTGTGTGTTTTATGGGCATTGGCGAGGGAAAACAACCAGTGAGGTTCTGCTCAGCCATGTTCTCTCTCCCTGCCTCTTTCTCTGTTTGTCTGATTTCCATTTTTGTTGCATGCTATGTATAAAGTGAAGCATTTGTTTTGCTCAGTTATGCGTGAACTAATGTGGATAAACCAAACTATTATTGCAGTTCTGGTACAATCAGCACTCCAGCCTTTTGTTTCAAATGATAATACAGTCTATTGTTGGAACACTAATTTTGTAACTTTTCAACATAAGGCAGTTAGTCATAAAAGCAGCTGTGTGGCTGTCAAATTACCCCCTTTCTAGGGACGCAAATAAAACCAGAAGTTGTATGCATATGGTGTTTGTTGTTGACTTCTGAGTGTATTCTAAGATTAGTAAAAGTGGTGAAGTCAAACATGGTGTAGCTCTCTGTCTTCAGTTGAGCTGCCCCTGAAACAAATGTTGATAGATGGTGTTGGGACAGATTTATTAATCAATTATTAAATTAAGCCAATTTCCATGGCAACTCAACATTGCTGTTGCTCCACATGTCTATTTTCCTTGCTATGAATAATAATAGTTTGGTGGTTTGTATACTGTATGTAAAGGAATATTGAGCTAAATCTAAAAAGAAAGGTTTAGTTGAATATGTTAGCTTGTTGATATTTCTAACAATTTTGATGTTTTTCCCCCTGTCCTAATGATGACCTTGGTGAACTCTGACCCCCCACTCCCAGGTCCCTCAGGTTAGCCCCTTAACTCCAAAATAATAACTTTGCATGAAAATGAATGTATATACTTTTGTAGTGTCTAAATGTAGATACGCTGAGTCATTTTTCAGACATACCTTTCAATTTGTGGTAGAGAAAAGCTCAGAGTTGGCTTTCAGACTCTTCCTCCATGTTGCTGTAGGACTGACATTGGAAGACCATAGTCTTGCTCTCCCCGTGGTGGAAGATCACGTGGGTCCAGATTTGCAAGGCTTTTATAAAGTGTCCCCAGCTGTGGATCTTATTTTAGCATATTTATTCTCAGTGCAGTTGAAAAAAAATATATACTGTTTTTCATCTTTTTTTAAAAAAGCATATTGCACTGTCCTCCCATGTCTCTGCTGTATAATTGTGTTTTGCAGCTTGAGCAAATGTATTCATTTTTGTAACACCTGCTACTGTTGATTTTGGACACTCTCAAGTAACTTAAATAAATTAGATGCTGCTTTTATACCAACAGTGTCCACAGGAAAATTTATACACAGTAACAGTGATGCTTTACATTCCCAACTCAGAGCACTGTAAATTTCCAGTGCAGAGAAATCCTTATTTCCATTGTTCTGCTTCACCAGCATGTTTAGAGGAAATGAGGAAAGCTCTTCCTTTAACGTGTCTTTTATGAAAATGAAGCATACAACCCTCCCCTCCATAACGCTAGGGCAGTGGAACAGGATTGGTAAGAACATGGTCATTTTCACAAGTTTATAGGAATTTTAGCATGTCAGCACGTAGTACAAGCCAGCTCTTGGGAAGATTTTTAACATCTGTGTCTAGATTGAAAATGACTCGGTATATCTCAATAATAATGATGGTTTTAGGTTTTGCTCTGATGGCTTCAGGAAGCAAAGAACTGTCATCAAAATTTGATAAAGGAATACATTTTAGATTTAGTGTGCTGTCCTAAGCACTGTGAGGTAGCAAATGTTGTAGCCCCTGATGTCTGAATCCTAGCTTTATGCAGTCATGCAAAAAAATGAATGTGGCTTTACGTTTTAATTAAGCTGTGGTCACACAGGCAGTAACCACACTTCCAGAGAGGGCTGCCATGATGGGTATGCTGAGAGGAACTTACCAATCAATGGCTTCATGTTTTGTTCCATCTTGTGACTGTGCCCAGCCAGAATTCAAAAATCAACGTGTATAGGAATGATTTATAAATCATAGCAAAACCTAGCTAACAGTGAAATATAGTTTATAAGTACTTAACAATGAAATGTTTGTGTCGTTATTTTTAACTGTATTACAGTTAGTATTTAAAATAATTTACCAAATATGTAAGAAATAGTGCATTGAGGTAAACCTGATGTGTACTTATCATAGCTTTTATCTGCAAATTGCATGGTGATATATTGATATTTAAGTCATCTCACTGACATGAAAGATGCAAGTGGCACAGGAGCTAAAATATGTATTAATTCAGGAGCATGGGAGGGACAACCAGCTTACCTTTTGAAAGAGGACACTTAAATGATTTTTCTAAGGGTGTGTTACAATGTGCCATTCTCCATAACAGGTAAATTAGCATCTTGGGGTATTTTTACCAAGAAAAAATAATGACAGTATTAAAGACAACAATTCTACATGTGTACGTTCTGCTGTATTTTTGCTTATAGCATGTGCAGCCCTTTTGATCCATGTCAATCCTGCTTATCATTTTGAAGAGGGTATAAGCCTACTTTTCAGTCCTAGAGTTCACAGATAGTTGAGGCTCATACCTGATCAGTGGTGATAAGTCCTTCTGTTAATCGCACTTCCCCTCTGCCCAAAGCAGAATTTTGCTCAAGAGTAAGTTGTCACTTACAATTTACTTGCATATTTGCCAAGCTCCAGGCCCGGTGGTGTTAAATACTGTCAGTGAAATGGTTTCACAGTCCAAACCCCATTGTGAGTAGGACTAACCAGTCACAGGCTCAGCTGTAATGTTAAAGCAATAACACATTCTTTAGTAAAGCTTTAAGTTTGCTGTTAAATAAAAGTGTCAAATTAGTCTTAGTAGAGCCTAGTCACCAGAATAGCTTGTATCTGAAAATACATATCATTGTGTATTCATGTATGGTTTTATGCATGCATGTGGATTATATTGTAAATACAAAATATGCTGGTGAAATGGGTTGTTGTGTAGTGTATATGCTGTCATCTGTACTATTTCTAACTAGTAATCTTGTTTTGTACTGTGTGATGTCTGACCCTTCTAACATCGATCATTGGGCTTTGGTGAACTCTGATCCTTCCAGGTCCTCCAGGTTAGACTCTTAACTCAGTCAATTTATTTTACTGCGTTGCACTTGATGTAAGAGAAACGCATGCTTTCCTGTAATTCTGTGGTTATCTTTTTAAGGACTATGGTTACCCTGCAGATCATATGTCTTTGATTAGCATGCTTCAGATGGTAACCTATTATTATTTTGCATGTGTACAGTACTAGAGGAGTATAAAAGAGCAAAATGAACACAAAAAAATCCCTGCATGATGGGATGTTTTCTGTAGCTGAAACTGCCACAGGGTATGTGTGAAATCTGGTACGAAACTGCTGTTGATTTAAAGAGAAAAATTTTGGAAGGAATTCTGTACTCTGATTTGCATGCAGAAATACAGCTCACCAAATTTATCCACTGAATATAGATTATGAGGATGTCAAAGGAGATGTTAAATTATTTGAGGTTGCAGAAGAATTGAAAATCCAGCACACTGATGTCATTAGATTTGATGTACTACAGAGGAGAATGTCATAGCACTGTCCTGCAAAGAGATCCTTTTGTTAATCCAGTTATGAGATCTAATTTGTAAAATATTATTAGCTGTTGCTGCTGTTGCTTACAGTTTGTTTTGCGACAAATATCAGGTACCTTCTATATAGATGGTGTCAGAAAGGTGGGGGGTCTCATCTCTCAGTTTTCGAGATACCTAAGTATCTGGAGAACCAGTACCTAAATCCACTGCTTTGCTTTGGATTAACGTGGCTGGAGCAAAGGGAAAATACCTAAAGACCAGCCCAGTTCCTCTATTGGGTTTACACAGTGTAATTCTACTAAAGACAGACAAATCAGTTGGAGGGAGAGTCTTTCAACATAAGACAGTCTCTGCAACTCAGATTAGTACTTAGGGAAGGCAGAATGATGGGCGTCCTGCTGCCCAGCGGTCAGTGGACAGTATATACAGGGCTCCTCAAAAGATATGTAAAAGTCTAACAGCAAAAAAGCAGCAATATTTTACATTGTCGAGACTGGCTTTCAAAAGGAATTCAGTCTGTTAAGTTAAGCACTTAAGAGATGGCGAATGTAAGGCAGGTCAGCAAAGGAGATATTTGTACCATCTAATTTTGGGTTTCTTGGCTCCTACTAAAGGCACCGGTCTGGTCCCTGGTAAGCTTCTAATGCAGGTGAGTTGCACTGCCTTCTGGAAAGACCTGCTTCTCTTTATCAGCTAGATAAGGAGCCTTGGTTCCTGATTTGGGTAGTGCAAATAATCCCTCTAGTTGTTCTCCTTTTAGTTTATCCTGAATTCAGCACTGAAATAGAGCTGGGAAGTCAAGCCAAAATATCTTTTTTTTTTTTTTTTTTTTTTTTTAATGCTGAAGGCACAAACCTGGGGAGAATGGTAGATATGTACTGATATATGCATATTTGTTCTGCGATGTTAAGGTCCACCAGGCCCAGAAGGTCCACGAGGGCCACCAGGCAATGGAGGACTTAAAGGGGAAAAAGGGAACCCGGGTCCACCTGGCCCCCCTGGCCTGCCTGGTCAAAAGGGAGATCAAGGACAACCCGGACGCCAGGTAGGACAAGAAATGGAGTCTTCCCCTAGTTTATTTTTAAATGCAATAAAAATTGAATATATTAAGTGAAATATGTAGTTTATCATCATAAAAATATAAGCCAAAATATGGTAGCTAATATCCTGTCTTAGGAGGAGGGTCTTTCCCTTAGTTATCCCCCCCAGTATCTGGGCAGGATGTCCCCATTATATTCCCATGCAAACTGGAGCTGTCAATGCACACTTCACGTTGCAGCATTCTCTGCAGCACCCAGTGCAGCGAGCAGCATGCACAGCCTCAGCCCTTCAAAGCACTAGTTCACTAGTTCACAGACCCAAAGTGTGTTTATTTGTCCCCCAGACCCCTTTTCTACCTGTTTTTCTGAAACCGCTGAGATGAGTGAATAACGTGAAGCTGTTCTGTTCAGGGGGATCCTGGTCGTCCAGGTCTGAATGGAATGAAGGGCGACCCTGGGGTTCCAGGCGTTCCAGGATTCCCAGGTATTTAACTGGCATTTCAAATTAAAACCTCCGGACACAGTAACAGCCCTTCAGGCAGAAAAGCAGCCTGATTTTGGCCATTCCCACAGCAGATTTTGTAAGACAGCATGGTCTTTCACTGTGTAACTGTGCGAATTTGATGTTTCAGGTATGAAGGGTCCCACTGGACCTGCAGGACCCGCTGGCCTCACAGGCAGTCAAGGACTGCCAGGCCCACCAGGTAGGAGTCCTGGGTAACATTGTCACTTCTGCTCCCTCCCAGTAGACTTTGGTACACAGATGTAGGACTGAGTCGGTCTCAGCCAGCAATGAAAGCAGTTAAGTGAGCAACAGCTTAGACACAATTCTAGGCTATGCTTTTTAGCACTACAAGTACTCTACCATATTTTAATTTTATTTATATATTATCATTTTATTTCTATGTTATCATTTTACAAGTAATCTACCATATTTTATATTCTGTACCCAGTCTACCTAGATCAACCCCTGCAAGAACTGTCCTTTGCAGGGGGAGGTCACCCTTTTTTGCCTTATATATACACTTATTTGCATTGGTAGAGCTCTTGGCTTCTGACTTTGCAATAAAGAAAAACAGGAACTGTTTTTAATGTTCTTTCCCACTTTGGTTTATCTAATACTAAGCTGCTTTCTCTCAGGTCCACCGGGTTTGCCAGGTACCATCGGACGAAGCATTGTTGTCAAAGGTGACCCTGGTCCCCCGGGTCCTCCAGGACAGCCTGGGTCGAAAGGGCCACCTGGATTGCCAGGGCCACAGGGATTGCCAGGTATCATGAAGAAACAACACATGAGTCACAGACAATTTGTAGATTTCTGCAGTGAGATTTCACAAGCTTTTATTTCACTTATGCATTTGTCGGTTCTAGGTCCAATTGGTCTTCCTGGTGACCCAGGACAAGATGGACTACCTGGTTTTGATGGTCCAGCAGGACGTAAAGGAGAGAGAGGTCTTCCAGGCCAACCAGGTATGGTGTTTATTCTATGAGGACACAGTGGAAAAAGAGATGCTCCCTTTATGAGTGCGGGCTAATACTGGGAAGTGAGATTTTTACCTCATGGGAGTAACAATAAAATAATAATTTTAGGATTTTCTTAATGCAAAAATATTACAAGCAGCTGAATGTACTTTGGTTTGGAATATTCTTGGAACCGACACGTTGCCAGTCATTGCTGAATAATATTGTACAGTGCTTGATCCCAAGCATAATGGCATCTCCTTTGCAGCACAGATGATGCACAGGAGATAGTGAAGATAGTAAGAAACAGAAGAAAGAGATTAGTCAAATAATTTTAATATTGCATGGAAATCATGAATGGGGAAAAACAGACTTCATAAGGAGAGAATTTCACCCAAGACCGAGATCAGGCTACCATGCAGCTATTGCTTAGAATTACTGATTTATTATTTGAGAAAAGAAGTCCAACTAGGCACTGGGACAGTTTTCTAAAGATGATACATAGTAAGTAGCTATATATTGCAACTTTTGAGAAAATAAACAGTTAGTACAAAAATCCATAATGCCTTTTTTTCCTTATTATCTGAAAAGCTCTATGCTCTGTGAAATCTTTAATGACAAAATGTAAATAATAATGACTGTGGAATAACATAGTCTAAATATTTGTAGTTACATTTCCTGATGTTTTTGCAGTTCAAGAATGAGTGCCTTTTCTGACACCTTTCTCAATCATATGACTCTTGCTCTCATTCAAGGTTGTTCTAGCCTGTTTCCACCTTTTGTAACCTAATCCAAAACTGACTGGAGCTTTTCTGCCCATTTTGGTGGGCTTTGGCTCAGGTGTTACATAGTATGCCCTAGAGCGAGACTTGCTTCTGCTTCTGGCTCTGACGTTTATTTTGTGATTTTGAGCAAGATGTTTCAACATTATCTTATTAAGCTGCATACACAGATTAATATGTTTTGGGATTGGGAAGCTGATTTGGACTCATTTCAGTGGCTGTCATGTTCACTGCAGTTGTTATCTTAGTGCCTCACAGCTCTTAACATATTTAACTTCACGACACCCCTACACCCCAGGGAAGCTGCACTATTATAACCAGCTATGACAGCCTCGGTGATTTAACCAAGCTTACAGGAAAAAATAATTTGAGGAAGATATTGTTAGCAGATACCACGTCCCCCAACTCGCAATCACCTCAATCACAAGGCCACACCACCCTTCAGAGCTCCATTAGTCCTAAAAGAGCAAGAAATGGTCTTAATAAACACTGTGTGGTGTGTTTCTCTCACATGAACAGGTTCACGAGGAATACAGGGACCTCCTGGTCCTGATGGCTTACAAGGCCCACCCGGTCCTCCTGGAACAGCTTCTGTTGCTCACGGATTCCTTATAACTCGGCACAGCCAGACCAGGGACACACCACTATGTCCACAAGGAACATCAAGAATATATGATGGATTCTCTCTTCTGTACGTGCAAGGAAATGAGAGAGCACATGGCCAGGATTTGGGTGAGATATTTTGTATGCTTTCTCTTTGAGGGGAAAGAGGTTGTAGCTGCTTCTTCAAATGCTCTGGTTCTTTGAAGATATGAGAGTCTTAGAGATTTCTTAGGTGAGGATGGGGATTGCATACCAAGATCCCTCCAGAGGCTGTACATTTTAATTCAGGATGAAAGAATGTAAACCAGACCCGAGAAGTTAAGTTTTTCCCACATGTGACAATTTGATAGCACATGCTGTGCGCTCACAGGTGGAGAGGAGGAATACAGAGTTACTGTTCTCAAAGAATTGCTATAAAAAGCAATGAAGTGAAAACTTTGCTGTCACATTTTATGTATCTTACTCTGTAGGTACTGCTGGGAGCTGTCTTAGACGTTTCAGCACCATGCCCTTCATGTTCTGCAACATCAACAATGTTTGTAATTTTGCATCAAGGAATGACTATTCCTACTGGCTATCAACTCCAGAGCCGATGCCGATGAGCATGGAGCCGCTGACTGGGCAAAGCATCCAGCCATTCATTAGCCGGTGAGACAAAGCAGGCCATCAGGTCTCTTTTTTTAATATCTCAATAAATAGCACATGTATTTCCAATGTGCAGGTTGGATATTAGGAGATGAATCTGTCATGTTTTGCTCTGAGAAAGAGTAGGGAAATAGCTTGTTTTAAAGTATTCATTGTCTTACCCACTGTCCACATGCAGCAGTGATAACGAGAGGCTGAAAGGCTGCAAGAACTCTCCATGACTGAGGAAGTCATGTAGTCAGCAGCGCAAGATCGCCATGTCCAGGAAAGAGCATATGAGAGTCAGTAGCTCAGATTATGAAATTCACTTGGGGACTTCGAACTTCTGGTTTCTCTCTCAGGAACTGCTTCGGTATTTTACCCAATGTTGGTTAGTGGAAATACAGGCAGATTTTGCACTCCAAAATACTGTCTTCTTGCAGTTACAAAATATGTGAGAAGTCTAGATTAATAGGACAGCCTCTCACAGGCCAGTTTTCCTCCTTTTCTCTGTGTAAGAATTCTTAATAAAACATACTCCCTTTATCTGTTAATATCATGTTTCTCTGCTCCTTTCCCTGTGTCCAGCTGTGTTGTGTGTGAAGCTCCTGCCATGGTGATAGCTGTGCACAGTCAGACCATCCAGATTCCTTCGTGTCCTCAAGGCTGGGACTCCCTTTGGATCGGTTACTCTTTCATGATGGTAAGAACTGCCTCCTACGGCAGAAGCGGGTAGTAGCCAATTGTGTCCTCAACTAGCTGCTTCAGGACTTTGTTACAAACTATAATGGTTGTCATTCAAAAGCCTTTACCCTCAACTACTAACTGCAGTAGCAGCCAACATTAACAGTGATTTTCCAGTACACAGAGCCCCGTGTAACTAATACTTCTGGAGGTGTCTGACGTTGCATTATCTCAACTAAGAGTCAACAGGGGCTCTTTCAGTAGTTGAATGCTGTGCTATTTAATCTTTAGCACCTACTGTAAGATTCTTGTTTGTGTGTTTCTTTCCTCCACCCCTACACCAGCACACTAGTGCTGGAGCAGAGGGCTCTGGACAGGCCTTGGCATCACCGGGATCCTGTTTAGAAGAATTCCGCTCAGCTCCGTTTATTGAATGCCACGGTCGTGGCACCTGTAATTACTACGCCAATTCATATAGTTTCTGGCTGGCAACTGTAGAGGTGTCAGAAATGTTCAGGTAAGAAAACCTGTTTCTTGTATATTGCTTTATTCCAGAATGAAAGCTTTAGAAACTGAATTTATTCCGAAGATCAAAAGAGATTTGTTTACAGGGGTATAGGGAAATAATTTAGTTTGTTTTCCCCCTCGCAACCAGTTTTTCAAGTGTTTCCTTGGTAAGCCTTTAATATTATGTAAAAACTTGCTAGGGCACATTCTGTTTTGCAAGGAGTCAGATTCTTTTTGTGACGATTCTTATTCACATTCTCTGAAAGCAGTCCTACTGTAGTTACTGTATTTGGAGCCTAAAAGTTCAAGTTTGTTGGGTTTTTTTTTCTTGCCCGGCCCTTCAACAGAGTCAAATATTTGAAAAGGTAGTTCACAGACATGCAAGGGACAGGCATGAAGGGCAAGATCAACTCTACTTAAACCTTTTAAGGCAGGTGTTCATATAACCTGTTCTTAAATGTCTTGTGTGAAGGAGGTTTCGTACCCTGCATGGCAAGCATTTTTTCCAGTACTTTGCAGAACTAGGATGACATTTTGGTGGCTTCTCTGCAGTCAGCATTTCAGTTGGAGTCTCCCAGCTCCTTAACTCTTTTCCTTTCAACCTGGTTAGCAAAATCATTTTTTCTTTGAAAAATCATCTCCTTTCATAGAATACATTGCCAGTACTTGGTGGACTGATAAAAACTTCATAAATATTCCCCATGTCACCAAATTGAAAAATGTAGCTTTGTGGTACAGGGCTACAAACAAAGACCCCAGAAATACTGTCTCAAATGTTCAGAATTCACCTTCCACTCGGTTTGGTGTTTGTGCCACATCACATGCTAGGCTGAAGTCGCTGATTATTAGTGTACCTTGTGTGTACTCGGACCCTGGCCACAACTGGGCGTGTCACCTGGTGTTGAGGACACGCAGAAAGATCACTCTTAAGGAAAACTCTCAAATACAAGACTAATTCCCCACTTGTGTACTTCAATGTTATATTAAACTGTGAATTAAGTAGAACTTTAAAGGGACAGTTCTGTAAACAACAAAAAAGCTAACCTAACCTTACCTTTGTGTCTGTCAACCAGTAAACCTCAGTCAGAGACACTGAAAGCTGGAGACTTGAGGACGCGTATTAGTCGGTGTCAAGTTTGCATGAAGAAGACGTAATGTCTTGGAAAATGTTTTATAAAACAGTTGAAAATTCCTAAGATGCACTGTCTTCCAGCTGCAACAATGGTGCTACTGTGCAGAAAGAAAATAAAAAAAACAAATCCAAACTGTTTTAACCATGCAAATTCAAGTGTACCTCACTGGTGTGCCAAACTAAGGGTTGTTTGGTACACATTTGACAACAGGACTAAGATGAAAGAATTGACCTCTTGGAAACGGAAGAGAACACTTGAGGTTCACAAAGGATCAGAAGATGAAATTTTTCATTTCTCTCCCTGTACCAAAATGGCACCTTTTTGATCAACCAAGAGAACCACGATGCACTGAGTATGTTTAAAATAACAAGACTGCAGTTTTGAAAAACATTTTTCATGGTGCTACTAACCCTACTGTATCCCAGGTTTTTAATATGAAATTGTAAGCTTATTTCTCTTTGTAAGTAATGAAATGTGTATATTGTGTAAACACGTTTTTAGTTGAAACTTTCAGTCATTTAGAAACAAACCAGACTCTGATATAAAAATGCTTATGTCTAAAATTAAAACATACAGCAGTATTTTATTATGAAACTTGTGGTACAGAGAGACTTTACCCCTCTTACACCAACTTATTCATTTAGTATTTCATTTCCTTCCTCAGTTACCAACCTGATAACTTTGGGGAATGCACAATTATTCTGAAGTCATTTTGATCAGGGTTTTTTCAGTGTTGTACACCACGCTATCAGTGGCTTTATTTGTACTTAGAAATCCCAATCCACTTGAAAAGGGTTTTTTTAATATGAAAATATGTGAAATTATTAGCCATATTCTATATCCTTCTTTTCTGAATAAAAGTCACATTCACGTTTTAGTAATCAATTTGGTTTAACAAAACCTGTTCCATGGGAATATCCAGTTACCAAAGCATTTAAGGTTATACTCACGAACCCTCTACTCGGAAGTGGTGTCATGCATTTTATCCAAAATAGTGTACACACTAAGAAATCTTCTGAATAAAGTAAAGCATAAGCTGGTGGAAAATGATCTTTTTCTATTTACAAATTAATCTTTTAATCTTATGTGAATTTATACACATCCACAATGTACTTACAATATACAGCAACCTGTGTATGTAGAGTTCACATAATGCCTTGAACGATGGTGCATGCAGCCTTCCTGATGTCATTTTGTAAGACTCCCACTGTGTATGTGTTAGAGTGTCACTACTTGTGCAATAGCTGAAAAGTGATCACTGTGTATGCATGACTGTTCAGCTCCTAAGGTCAGTGCTGTTTCATTTACCCTCATGTATGAGCAGAGCTCCCTGACAAAGCAAGACTATTTTTCAAGCGATGATACTTTAATATTTTCATTGTATATTGCCACCTCAACTATCAATACAACTTAACTTGTGAATTAACATACTGCTTTATACAGGTGAAGTGTATTTGTTTATTGACTACTGTTAAGTAATTTATCTGCTAATGGCTGTTCATTCTTACCTTGCAGTTATCATTGTAAACACGCAGCATCCGCAATCCCCTTGTTTTATGCACGTTTGACAAAAGACATAGGACTCTGGTGACTGACTAGGTGGCAGTGATTTATACAATGAAACTGGTGCTGATTTCAAAAGCTTTCAACGAAGTATGAAACTGAAGTTCTTTAGTTTAAAATGCAAAATATTAATAGCTTTGTTCTTTTTTTCAATTAGCTGCAGTTATATATGTTGGTAGAGAGTGGGCAATTCAGCAATGTGCATCCTTCAACTCATTTCATTTTGGTTTGCTGGTGCATATAGAAATAAACTGAACGTGCTGCTACCTCCAAGTCAAGAACTTGTTACCAAAGCTGAAATAAAACAGTAAGTCTCTTCTTAAGCCCTTACCTTACTCCTGGCTCTTCAGAAGCCTAAAATTAACACAGCAGCTTATCCCTAGCCCCCCAGAAAAGCAGAAGAATGGATGCCAAGGTCAAGGGGCTCCCAAAGGAAAGGGCTTTCCCAGTCTTGTGCTCACCCACAAGAAGGGTTCATATACGGGGACTGGGGAAAGGGCAGAACATGTTTGTTCAAGTAGTACATAAACAGTGGCTCTCTCTAAGATTTGGGCTCCTCTTGCAGCATCTAAAACAAAGACAGGAGATACCATCCCACTCTAAGGTAGACAGCACCCAGAACAGCTGGTCCTGTGGCCACTTTGGGTACCAAACCTGGGAGATGACCACAGAAAATGAAAATATGTGAAGTAGCTTCTGCCAGTTCCATTCTCTGTTCTGTTCCTGCAGCTCTCACCCCGAGATGGAGAACAGTCCTGAACCTTAATCAGCTTCAGGCTGAGATTTCCAAATGGGCTTTTTATTAAGAGAAAAATTGTCTAGAGAGGAAGAAGCATCTTCTACATGAGACCTGCAGCAGAGAGGCAGGAGATGTTGGTTTCATTTCCACCACCCATACTAGCCTTAGAGCAGGTAAATCACTTGCCCGGTGTTGGATCGGAGTTACTGGTCCATAAAAGCAAGCATGGTTGTTATTTTCTCCTACTACTTCTTGGCTGCTTAGACTGTAAGCTCTTTGGGGCAGAGACATTGAGGGGGCTCACATGTTGGTTGAGACCTCTAGGTGCTATCCATCAGTATATAAATATTAAACTACAGGTAAAAGCTTGTGTTTGCTGATTTATTATTATTAAAAAAGTAAAAAAATGGTTTGAACATTAGAACCTTAAAATAGCCAGATCACGTCCAGGTTATGTTTGAAGACTCAGACCACTTCAGCTACAGCTAATGCTCTGGTTCCTGAAGCCTGATTTGTTTTTAACCAAAGCTTTTAGTCTCCAAACTAATCATGTAAAGTTAGTCTATTTTAGTTAATCTTGAGCAGGAACGTGGAAGATAATTGTAAATCGTATGGGTACAGGACACACACTTTAGCCACTCGAGGGCACCACATAGCTTCGAAAGGAGGCTGGGTCAGAAACATGACCGAGTTCCTGGAAGTGCTGCCTGGGTGCAGCAATGACCTTTAAAAAAAAGCTTACTACACGAGCGAGTGCCTTACCTTTCTTTGCTCACTGCCCAGTTCCTGAAAGCTTGCTGCAGATGGTATCTGTTAATTGCAACAGGGCTGATGAGTGAAAAAAATGTAACTTTCTAAAGGAATACTAGTTTGCAATTCCTAAAAACAGTAACCTTACACCTATCTTGGATTTACGCTGCTCTAGTATTAAAGAACAAAGTTCTGCTAACACCAGGCTTTTCAGTATCTTCCTTCGCTCTAGTAAGTCCTGTTACAATCCTTGACTAAAAGGAAAAAGCTTCCTGCAACCTCAAATTCATTTATAAGGTGGGATTGAAACTTCTGAAACAATTCTTAAGTCAAAGTACAGCCTGTAACCAAAGCAGGCACGCAGAGCAGCACAGCAACATTTCTACACAATGAACTGCTCCATGCACGCTTCGTGCAGTAGAAGCTCTTAAGCCTGCAGTGTTTTGCCCTGCATTGTAAAGGCCAGGCCCCTCTACAGGGAGGATTTCTGACAGCAGAGGGGGCAGAAGTGCCTATTTTGAAAAAGTGATAGATTGATTATCCAAGCAACAAATGCTCAAGTTCTAAAATGTTATCTTCTGCAGTTATTCTCTATATGCTTTGATTTTTGTAGTCAGTGTGCTGCCTGGACTCTACAGAAGTACCATCCTGGGGACACGGCTGAGGGAAGGGCGTTTTGGCAGATGTAGGACTACACTGCTGTGAGCAGCACTACCTGCCTTTAACAGGTCCTTCCAGAAAAGTTCTCCTTTAGACAACCCAGCACTGCTGCTAGACACAATGCTGCTGCTGCTACAGCTGCTTCCTCTAGAAACACAGGCTGAGAATTGCACCCGAGAGCAGAAGCAGGACACTATTGCTAATGGGAGGCAGGAGCAGTGATTAGCTCAGGGGAGTAGTAACTGCTCTACATTTAAAATGGAGGATAAGTATCTAGAACTATTTAAACAAAGATTATTAACTCAACCCCTTTGTAGCAGACAGGTGACCACTGCCTAGCAGCAGCCTCAGCTGGCAGCGAGGTGAAGAGTAATTGGTTAGTAAAGCAATCGGCTGTCTTTAGTAAAGGTACTCGCTATAGCCCCTGGGTGGAGCACAGGACAGGGGCTGAGGCTGCTGTGCCGACAAGATCTCCTGACAGTCAAGTCTCCTATAACCACAACGCTACTAAAAAGTTTTAAGTTAACTCAGACGAAAACCAAAGAAACTGGGGTAGGGGTGTTTCTTCAACAAAAGAAGGGTGAAGGGGAAGAAGTTCTTACCTCCCAGATCTGTACAGCCAGCTCAGTTCTCCTGCTCTCCCCCAGACATGTCGCTTCACAACTCTTCATGGAAAAAATGAGGGGAGAAACTTCTCTCTATTTGAGGCAATGCTACTACTACAGCCAAAAGAGGATGCAGGGATGAAAAAACAAACGCAGTACAAACTGCATTGGTACCTGCTAACTCTGCAAAGGTCCTCCTTCTCTGCTGGGAACCTTTCCTTCACAGTTACTTGATTATTTACAGTAAGATGCGAGGTCCATTAGAAATTGTCAGTGGATTTCAAAACAAAGACTTTTAATGTGTATTCTAGTGACTGTCTTCAAATCCAGATAGGAAGGCTAACTTGCCTTCTGGTTTTAATTGAGGGCTTTCAGCATGCTTCAGAAGCAAGAGAGTTCTGTCACTGATTCACCCAAAGAGGTTTGAAAAATTAGTGTGAAACTATGTCCTCCATGCCCCCACCCCCCCAAAAAAAACCAACCCTGAAGCAGTCAGCCCATTGTAGATCCACGGAGACATCCCAGCAAAGGCCTCTTACAGCAGTTATTGGGAGACTGTTGCAACAGCCTTGACTGTGTTTGGATATTTTTCGCTGTTTGTTTACTGCTGGTAGGGCTGTTTCTGCACTGCAGGAGCAGCACTGTTTCCTTTTTCTTCCCAATACATGCGACATGCTGTAAAATGAGGCCCTGAGTAAGGGGGTGGTTTAATTTGAGGACAACCCCATTCTTAAGTGAATGTGACTTTCACAGGAGTTGTTTCAGTGCACTACTCTGAGTAACAGGGTAAGAATTACACCAGGTATCTTTAAAGGTGGAAGAGTCTAAGCCAAGACATTTCACAGCAATGACCCACATTTATGGAGATCAGATACGTTCACATCTAGGAATAAAAACTCTTTCCATACAGAATTATTGACCTATCCTTCACGTCAGTGAGGAACCTGAAAAGGCACTACGCTGTGTTTATATTTTCTAACATACGTGCAGTTGTTTTTACAAGGGGGTGCATTACCTGAAATTATGAGATTATACCTACATGGGTTTTGGTTTTACATACCAAGACCTTATTTAACACCTATCAAACCAAAGTATTACTACAAAACTTACATCAGCGAGCCACACTTGTTCCCTTTTGCACTAAAGACAAGAATCTGTTTGATACTACTCTGCTAAAAATTCCTTCCAGGACTAATACTTTTTGACCATACTCCAGCCACAGAAAGTTATGAACAAAAAATGGCCACACTCTTCTCCGTTTCAACCAGAAAAAGAAAGGATCAGGCACTGTTGGGTGTTTTTTTTTTTCATTCAGAAACCTAAGTTGTTTACCAGCACTACAAATCTACAACCAAGAACGCTTCTGGGCGTTGTGCTGTATGCTACCTTTTACCCTCAGTGGCAGAGACAATTGTACAGGCTGGGAATCCCTCCCCTGAAATATGCTGAAAGCTTCTGCAAATCTGCAGGGACACAGGGGTGACAAAACCACTTTAGAGAAACAAGCAGCCACAGCAGGAGGAAATGCACTTCTGACAGAAAAAAAACCAAAAGTTTGTTTAAAAATAAAACCCAGACACGGAGCTACATGAACACGTATTTACTGCAAGTAGCTCTATGGAAAGCCAAGTCAGATAAATATAAACACTATACAGAGCTTCAAGCCAGTCTCCCAAAACCGCAAACGCGATGTGTTTTACAAAGAAAACAACAGAACAATATTTACAATGGAAGACAAAGCCAGATCAATCAGCTCAACTTTAAAACAGATCTGTGAAGCAGAAATAGCAAATATAATGAACAGTTTCAACCATATATGTTTTAGTTTGTACAGACAATAACTGTCCAATATCAAATTAAATTTACAGGACAAACATTGTTCTATCATTGGTATTCTCGTACTATACAGCAGCATAAACGGGTAGCTGGAAGGTAGTATATATAGTGATATGTTTTACATCATCTGAAAATGTTCTTCCAGCACAATACTGAATAAATTAGTTGCTGTAAACTAAGAGATTCAAAAAGATTGCATATTTATTATGCCGTACCTATTAGTATTTGTACCACTATACTTGAGGTTACCCATTTACTTATTTATTCAGCATTTATTAAATCAGTGCTGTATATTGTACAATGGCAGCCTCAGGGATCTAATAGGAAATAAGTATGTTACAAATTTCTTCAAAACAACCTTTTCCTTTCACATTAAGTGTTTAGAACGAGCATCATCCAAATTTTAATTTCTTAGAAAAGATGTAAAGCTTTATAAAAAGCTGTCTAAATATTGCATTATTAATTTACGAGACCAAACAAAAGCTATATGGCGAGACAGTATCATGGTCTGTAAGAGTGGTCGTATTTTTAATTAGTGTACGTTTAGCAGCAACAAGTAACTGTACCAACTTAAACTTCTCTTCCAGAATCAAAACCAGATCTGTGCTTTGAAACCCTGTAGCGACAGTTTTTCCTGTCACTAGACACTGCAGAAACTGATTGGTACCATGTTTCAAAAAAAAAAAAAAAAAAAAATCATATTTTAGTGACATGTACATTTTAATACTACTCAGAAATAGATCTGGGTACACATCACTGAATAATCCACGCTGACAGCGTCTCATTCGTTGTACAAACTGTACCAGCAATTCCCAGGTTGTGTGTTAGAGGTGAGGCAGCCTGACAAATCCCTTGTACAATATACGATGTAGAGGATTACCAGCTGTGTGGTGCAGTTCAGCATGAGGATTTGTGTACCACTTCTAAACCCTTTCGGAATCGTCAGTGCCTTTTATTACACATCGCACGTACCAATGACTAGTGTCATGTCTTTAAGTTCATAGCAGTGTTAAAAACCTAAATTCATTTCAACCAAAAAAAAAAAAAAGATTCAGTACAAGAGTGAAGCACTTAAATCGTAGAAAAATCAGGGCTTATTTGAAAAAGGTCAAATAGTCATTGTTCACATTTCTGTAAGTGGGATGAAGACAATCGATGAGCCAACATTTTACTTTTTTCCCCATTATGCCAGGAAGAGAGAACAAAAGTAGTCCCAAATTAAAACTGGGGCTTTGGTTGAAAGTAAGATCAATTAGGGTGGTTTCCCTTTAAAAAGCTACAGCTGACAAATATAATGCAGAAGTCACAAACGCTGGATACAGCTCTGCAGTTCTCCATTTGAATGCGTGAACAAAAACCTCATTTTACACAATTCGTATTTATAAACAAGTATCTTGAGGGTAAGAACAAAAACAATCTACAAGACAACCAGCCCATTAATCCTACTTTGTACAGACCAAAATTCTGAGCAAAAAAAAAAAAAAATCGGTTTAAGCTCTGACAGACATTTGATTTAAAATACTCTAGCCTATGATCAAGAAATACCTCTTGTACCATAAAAGCAAAACCTTAAAAAAAAAAAAGGCAGAAGAGGTCTCTCTTTCTCAGACCAGTTCCATCCCACAAGTTCACCCCTCAAGCTATCGTGCACCTCTCCCTCCCTCCTTCCGCCCAGCCACCTGAAAAAAAAATCCTGAACTGCCAAAATATTTCTAAACAATACATGTTTTAAGCTAACCACTTGTTAATGTACCGGAGAAGCAAAACCCATGTTAAACAGACAATCAGAAACCAGCTTTGACTTCTCAGAATATAAATTAAAAAAGAAAAATAATGGGAGAGGCAGGAGGAAGAAAGGGGCATACCGGGATCTCCTATTAGCATTCACGCTGCCTCCCAAAGAGATATGACATGAAAGACCAAATTCCATCACCAAAGCACAGCTATGAAAAAAATCTCAATTCAAATTAACTCAACTGTAGAGAGTTGATGTCTATGAAAAAAAAAATAATTAAAAGGATGTGTGTCTATGTCCGTGCTGGTGGAAATGAAAGTAGCCGGCTGGAGCTGAGCTTTGCTTCCAAAAGCACCACACAGTTTCTGGAGTTACCAGCAGAAAAGTCTTCTCTTCCAACAATGGTTTCCATGGCAATGCAGTCAGTCTACAAAAGAGGGAGAAAAAAAGAAAGTCAGTGACATTTTAAATGCAAGTTATATTGGAAAAAAAATGTTTTATAGTGGAGTGAAGACATGGAGCTTATCCATTGCAGGAGTGACAACTGCTGAACGCAGAACACCGGTCCCTCAGAGAGGAAGGGGCACTACCAGGTGACACCACACTCCGAAATCCTGAGCCATCAGGAAGAACGACGAAGTGTGAAGCAAACAGCAAAGAGCCAGCACCACGGCAGAGCTGACACACGTACTCTGGACCGGAGCTCGGAGCGCAGCCAGCGCCGTGCCGCCAGCCCACGCGCTGCGGGAAGGATCAAAGCCCACAGCTCCCCATCGCCTGTGTCACTATCGATATTTCATTTACCCAGATCTCCATCCTTGCTATCCCGCACATAGCAGAGGCTATGAGTAAGCACGCGGCGCAGGACGGACGTGGAGCAGCTCTGTTCACCCAGGTGTAATTACGGTTGTAGTGAACACTCCCAATCACAGCAGGTACACAACTGCAGCTCCAGCTCCAAACAAGGAGTGGCAAATCGTGACAGCTGCCTGCCCTGTCCGCAGCTTTTCAGGGAAAAGCTTCATTTAGTTATGATAAGAAACATCTCAGAGTATAGTTTTCCCTTTTTCAATAAAGTCTCACTAAAAGACAACCCACGGTACGAAAGCACGTAGCTACGGCAGGCAGCCACCTTCACTGCCGTCAGCAAAAACCAGTGGCTTCAAACTGACCAGAAAAGGCAAAATACACAGTGCTCAGTAAAATCGGGGGGGGAAATATCATCTTGTATTACAGGGAGATACAGTGGGGTGACAAGGCAGGAATGGAAACAGGAGAGAGGATGACCGCACAGCAGAACGCCTGCTCTGCAATGAACTGCACGTGCCAAGGTGTGAGCGACTCAAAAGGTCCCTGACACGGAAAAATCTGATGAAGGGCACGCGAACACTTTCTGCAGTGGTGTGAACACAAATGGAGGAACACACTACAAGTCACTTTTCACCTCACTACAAAACCCTTCCACTCCCAAGAGAGGCAGTGTGAACACCGATTCCAGTCTGGGGGGGGCACAATGAGCCCAGTCGCGGGGTCACACTGTCTCCCACTCCCGACAGACTGTCCTCTTCCAACATGTTTGTCCTCTCGGCCAAGACCGCGGGCGCTGTCCCCTGCCAGGCAGCTGGCTTTGGTCACCTTCTCTTCAAGGTCTGAGGTACGCGTCTGCGGGATCGGTTTCCTGGTGTTACAGAGAAGAAGGGAACAGCAGGTTGCTCTCATTGAGCAACAACAGCTAGCGTAAGAGACAGCCTTCAGAAAACATCACATACAGAAACAGAGTTTACTGTTTCCCCTCAAAGGCACACGGTACAAGCTCTCTCACTGCTCTGGCAGAGCTCGCAGCCGGTGAGAAGAACTGCGATACAGGAACACTTCATTACAAAGCCCGGCGATGGCCCGCTGGAACGGAAGATGGGGTTTTGGAGCTTGATCCTGCCCGTGCTCTACTGCGGGGTCACAAGGAAATCAGTTAAATCTCCCTGCTAAAGAAAGCACGGTGCTTCACTGCCTCTACCGCAGGAATATGCAGAAGAAAATGTGACCATCTAAAGAACGAGCAAGCACTATGTCTAATAATGCAAACCTGTATGTTTACTCACATAACCAATCATAAAGTATGCATGCACAAACTCCACCCAAAGTTAAAGAAGTTCCCATTTCTGTCCAGCTAAAAATACCAGCCCTTCAAAAGAAAAAGAGAAAGAAAAAAAAAAGAACAAAGCTCTGATGAGCTGCACAGAGCAGCCCTGCCCCTACCAGGACAGCCCCAGCTCTCAGCAACCGCTGCCCACTGCTCCAGAGACAGAGCAGCACGGACCATGGCAGGCCGGGAGGAGTCCAGAGGGGTCCTTTGACTTCAGAGAAAACTCCCTAACACGACCCACACCAAGGTCTGGATAGCCGAGTTTCATTTTTCAAATCCATAACGATTTCAAAAATACAGTAACGTGGTTTTCCACAATTCAAGGCAGAGCCAGCCAAAATACACCCGCAACTCCAGAACCTCCTTTTGTATTATTTCTCAGACATCATCAGATCACTACACAAAGCTATTGCTTGTTACACGCAGAGCGTGATGTGGTTAGCGATGGCTTTGTCTTCACAAAAGCCAAGTGAAACTATTATTTTTGAAATAGTTTTCCTCTTCAGAAAAATATTATTTTGCTGTAGGACCAAGGGATGAAAATACGCACCAGAGCTTGCAGTGAATCACACCTCAGCAATGCAGGCCAAGTCAAACACTACAACAGTTAAAGCTTCTACATTAAACTTATATTCAGTAAAAATTAACGTTTGCCAGCAGCCCCCCACCCTTTCCTTGCTGTGGACCTATACGCTTACATAAAAGGAACTTCAAAAACGGTCTCTGCTTTTGTCAGAGTATTCTTCCTCCACACCTAGCACACAAGGCACACCTGAAAGCTGCCTGACAAGTTATTCTAATCTCTGCAAGCACATCCCCACAACACTCGGCAGAGCAAAGGCCCAGCTGTTTGAATCAGACAATCCCACACGGCAGAACTCAGTATTTACACCTACAGCTTTTTGAAAACTTCCATAAGCTTGTACCAGATTACATTTAAGATACTTGGAGGGGAAGTGGAAGAGCTTCAGCCAATGATGATAACCAATTCTAAAGCGAGCTCACCCAGACTAGCACAGATTAATTTATAAGAAACCAGAAGAAAGTATCCTCAGCTGAGCTTCACTCCAGTTTATAAATTCCCTGGCCATCCTGGCTCAAACGCAGAGCTTTACAGCAGCACAAAGGCAAGCTCAGGACCTCCCTGCAGCATCCCCCCTTCCTGAAACTCTGTGCTTGTTAAACAAGATCTCACTAATTTGTCCCTCCCTCTACCCACGATTATAAACTACACTTCAGCATGTTTCCTCTTCCCTTTTAAACTAAAACAGAATTGTGGGAACTGTAAATAAACATAAGGGCGTTTCACATCAGCATTACCTACAAGCTGATAACAGTCTCATAAAGCCACGAGTCTCTTGGCCATGGAGTCACGGGTTGTCACCACTTCTCTAATCCCCTGGTTGAAGCTGAAAATTTCAATACTGCAGTTGGAGCAGTACAGCTGGCTCATGCCCTGAGTCATCGGCTTTTTTGGGGATAAAAGAATCAAGCATTTATACAGATAGATACAGACATAACCTGACATATATATGTGTGTGTAAACACATACGCTATCAGATAGAAAAGGCAAAGAGAAACTCATGAAATTCGACAACATAGAAAAAAAATTCCTTCTGAAATCTGAGACGAGACTAAGGTCTTGCAAGACCCCTCCCCAAAGTGTCTGCAGTCCCCAGCATGTGCGAGCAGGGCACTCAGGACTCCATCCCGCACGACAGCAGGGCCAAAGCCAGAAAGGCCCCTGGGGGGTCACCCACCACCAACCTCCGGGCACCAAAGAAATCCCGTCACAACCAGCAGAGCCTGCGGCCAGGGCCGGCGGGGTCTCCAGCAGAGCCAGGGACAGTTTCTGCAGCCGCAGTCACAAGCCCCAGTATTGAGGTTTGACCATGAAGCTGCAGGAGCTCCCAGCTGACGTAGCTTAACTCCCCCCACATCCTCCCAGGCAGATCTGCGCTGAACCACTCGCCCAACGGAGTCTCTGGGTCACAGCGCTCCAGCTGCCGGCAGGGAGCCAGCAGGAACCCAGCAGGAACCCCGGTGTCGAGGAGCACCGGTTTGTCTCTAGAGAGGCACCTGCACCCAGCTGCGTGCACAAGAGGAGTTATTAGCGAGAGAGCTGTAAAAGGGGTTTAGTGTCAGTGAGAACACGTCTGCCGTGCTGCCGATACCCAGAGCTAAGCTGTGTCTTTCTGCCTCTGTGGTTCCTCACCAGAAGGATGCTTAGGAAGCGGTGTGGGTTTATTTCGTGAGGTTGCACGAGTGCTCACGCCCTGAGCTCCTCAGTGGCTCTGCTCTCCCACTCCTCATCTTCTTCCATCCTTTGGCTAGCCAGGAGGTGAAGGGAAACCAGTGGAGGACATGAAGTGCTCAAGGAAAGCAACACAGCTGCTGTGAAGCTGGATGATCTTCTTTCAGTCTTCATAATCTAGGATCCATCGGCCAACAATTTGCTGTGTTAATAGTTCATATACGAGAATTGCTGATCAACAGTAGAAACCAGATCAGCATTTCATCACAGACACCATACACATGTATTGACTCAACCCTGACTGAACAGCAAAGGAAGCTGCCAGAGAAATGGGCGAAACAACTCTTCTAAAAGGAAAACAAACTAGGAGAGGCCAACTAGCTGGGAAGAGAGGAACAGCGCTCACAAAGCAGGCCATCAGTCCCTCAGAGTTCTCAAAACATAAATGCCACCAAATACAACTCAGTGGCCAGATCAGACAGGACAAGTGTGACGATAACGTTCACTTGCAGTGTAAACACACTGCTGTTCTGGGATTGTCACGAGCTCTTCCAAGAAAATCTGCTCAGTCTACCAGAAAAAAAAAAAAAAATAAAAAAAAAAATCTGATAACTGATCATTACATCAAAACAAGCAGCAGAAACATGAATTCAAAAAACCCTCAGCACTTTTGGAGCAGCCTAGAAACGCACTATTCTGAGCAGTTTTCATAGCACCCTACACTGGGCTTTTCTGTTTACTCAAACTTCAGCTCCATTAACAGGTTCTACACAAAAGCTTCAGCTTTTCTTCAAGATTGAGCTCTACTGCTTCAAAATATTGACAACAATACTAATTCAACTGCCCAAGAATTATTTAATATGGAGAACGAGTCCAGAAAGCACCCAAACATTTTCACAGATCACCTCTCAAAAACATGTAAGCGAAGTTTAGAAAATTCGAAAAATGTTATCGTCATTACACAATTCTAGTGAAAGGCATCAGTTCAAGATGGGATCAGATCATAGAGCTACACAGAGCTGTGCCAGTCTTTATGGGGAACACACAGTCAGAACAAAAGGCTCGCGAGGGCAGAAGAGAAACTAAGAGGGCAAATATTTAAAATAAGATGGCAGTGTGCTCAAAAATGTTTTGTTTAAAATTAAGGAACACACTGAGAAAGGGCTCTGCAAATTTTCTATGCAAAAACAATCTATGGAAATATAAAAATCACAGGCAGAGGATTAGATTAGTTTTAATTCATTAGATTGGAAACCCAGCGTGTTCCATTTGAAAATGCATCAGATGAGAATATATCCCATTTACACTTCATTTCCTGCCTCTGAATTATTAGGGTCAGACAAGTCAGGCCACTTTGAAACAAATCAAGAGGTTTTAAGAACACAGCAGACATATCCTAATTCTCTCAAAGAAATCCATCCTAAATAATATCTGTTTTTATAGGAAAGGCTTTTACTGACATAATTCTGCAACTGATTCCTAAAAGGATAAAAGCTTTGCTTACAGAAGATATTAATTTAAGATAATTAAATTATTAAAATCTCCATGTCAAAGACTAAGACAGCTTAATGCTTTCTGGAGAACACTCCTGAAGTTCTCCATTTCCTGAACTTCAGGTTAGAGGGAAACGGGAATTAATCTGACTTAGGCAGATCAAAAGCAGCAGAACAGCCCCAGACGTTCTTGCGCACATGGCCACACAATATTCCTGTTGTTCAGGAAAGCACCAAACCCCAGCGCAACCTCAGGACACAAGGCGCACACCCAAAAGCATTTTGTTCGTGCCTCCGGGACAGGGCAGGAGGACGGCACCGTATTACATTTCAAGCCTTCCAGATGGCACGCAGGTCAGGGGCAGCGAGGTCATTTACCCAAATACATTCTTCACAAATTAGTGAGAAATGGTTTTGCCTCAAATCTTACCAAATACGTAGTTACCATCCCGTGTCATTGTCCTGTTTCTTCTGAGTTCTTATTTTAATGGCACAGCTTTAGACCTTGCTAGAGGCAAGTGGTGTTATTTGAGAAAAGCAGAATTCCTTCTTCATTTGCACGCCCAGACACCAAGTCTACAAACACAACTCAGAAAAACCGACGTTTCCTGAGGCTGTTGCGTGCGCAGCGACCGTACCTGGGTCACCCAAACACGGCCCTGCCACAGCCAGCGTCCTGCTTTGGGAAAGGGGTTCAGCTCCACGCTCCCCATTAAGCACATATTTCACATGCTTTCTTCATCCAACAACAAACTAATGATGCTCGAATTGACCTAATGAATTTATTTCATACCTACAATTTTACTGACCTTCCACAAGCAAAAAAAAAGCAAGATTTGTTTTTAAAAAACCCTGTTACATGACCCACTTTTCAGTGGATAAACTATTTAAACAGAGCGACTGGTAACAACACATCCCAGTAAATGAGATGCCTCCTCAAGCTGCCTTTCTAAAATTTAGTAGACAAAGTTACTCTTACAAATAATCTTCATCCACAACTGTCCATTGAAAATACAGTTCTGCTGTTCTTAGTGTTTACTAATGGGATGAGCTGGAAAACCTCTCCCATGCTTTCACACCGTTTTTATTCACTTTGCAGAAACGCCTTATCTTTTCCAGCAGTGGCTCCTTTTTCTGGTTTAATGAACAGGAGTGTTGTTTCTAGGAAGGCCTTACGCACACTCCCTAATTTCATCTCCTTTACTGATACTATTCCTAGAACCAGGAACTTGCACGCAGTTTTGGCAGGGCCCTAACACCAACTCAAATTGCACCTGACAGCTTGACAAGAAGCGGTTTGGGGAGTTTGTTTTTCTGGTTGTTTTGTTGTTTGCTGTGAGGTTTTTTTAAATCAACTTCTATTACAATACAGTGAGAAACTACTAAAAATTAACTTCTCCCCACTTAAAAACACACAGAAGTTCAAAATTTCAGATTTTCCTGTTGCAGAAGAATGAAAAAGTTCTTTTTCAAAAACACTCTCATGGCAAGCGCATAAGATACTACGACTGACCTCCTAAACTGCAGAAAACAGAGGTAAATTTTAGCAAAAAAAAAAAAAACAACAAAAACTTGTTTGTGTGGCTTCTGACAATACCACCTGCTCCAGCTCACCCTGCTCTCGTGACAAAGGTTAGGAGCCCTCAAGTGCCAGCAGGGAGGAATATATTTCCTGCCCATGCACTTACCTCAAAGTGGATGTCAAGAACAGTTAGGAAACGAATAGGAAAGAAAACAGCCACGTCAAATACCGGTGCTGAACAGCACGCATGACTCTGAAACTATCCCAGTTACTCCCAGTCCTTTTTGAATGAGGGAACCGGAGTAGCGCAGAAAAACTCCGGGAAGGTGTGAAACAGCTTCCCAGTGAGGAACAGCCAGGTAACAAGGACCCTTCAGCCCGCAGAGAAGTATTAGGACATTTCAGGAAATTTAAAAAAAAAAAAAAAAAAACAACAAAAAACTACAGCGCAGGTCCCTGGTGTGTGCAGTACAGGAAGCCGCTGCTGACACCCTGGGGAAGTGTATGGCAGAGGAGGATACAGCATCTACACAATCCTAAGTGGCACAGAGAGAAAAGATATGGCTCGTTATCTCTTCCAATACACAAACTAGGGGCTGCCAAACAAAGAGCAGGGTCCAAAACAGCCAGAGACAGATCTGCGCACAGCGTGTACCGCCTCTGACCCCGGGCTGCTGTGGATACAAGGACTTCACATGGGATCAAAGAGGGATTGGAAAAGTACTCGGATTAAAGATCCATAAAGGATTATAAAACAGACAAACTGCATCAGGCTCAGGAAATCTCCCAAGCTGAAGAAAAAAAAAAAAGAGAGGCTGGGTGTATGTTTGTGGGGAAGTATTACCCAGGCCTGCCCTGCTCGTCCTCTGCTGGGTGGCGTCTGCTTGCAGGCACAGGTCTTCGGCTCCAGTGAGCAGAACTACTCTTGTAAACACAACAAAGAGAAAGGACCGTGTCACTCCTGAGTAATGAAGCAGCTCCCCACCCTTCACATCACCTTTCCTGATACTTCCTCTCTACAGACAGTTTTTCCTTTCTGCAGAGTTTCACATGTTCTAATTCATCCCTTTGCTCTTCCCAGCCACTTTAGCCATCCATGGTTGAAAGCACTTGGCACTACCTGTTTCTTTCACCTCTATCGCCATAAATGACAGTCAAAGGCAGAAAGTTACTACGTGGCCACATACCCAGATCGTTACCCCCTCCTCAGCCATACCTTTTCCCCGTGTGTGCCTGCACAAAAAAATATCTTTGCTCTCAGCCACCATCTGCTACCACACACAGCAGTGGCATGCATCAGTTTTTTACATTTTCTAATTATCACATTATTGAGTCTGCGTTAACGTTAGGATACCCAAAACCTCAGCTTGTGCAGGGGAGGAAGGGGAAAGGTTCAGATTGTATTGCACGTGTCTTCTCAAATCACAGCCCGTGCACAAGAGACAACGATGGGGCCTTCAGCATCCAGGAGCAGCCCAGGAGCTCACAACAACTAAACCCTGTCTACACAGGGACAAGTTTCGGTCAACAGCATGCAACTCTTGTTTGACTAAACCCTGTCTACACAGGGACAAGTTTCTGTCAACAGCGTGCAACTCTTGTTTGGTGTTTACCTTGTGGAGCATGTCAACATGAATATTTCAGTCACTTATAACCTCAACAGTGAATCAAGCCTCGCTGCCACCACTTCCAGACTCACCAGCAACCACCACAGTGTCTGTTCAACCTGATCTACCGACCCAGAAATAAAACAACTTTCTCTCGTCAAAGCTATCGCTTGGCACTCCAGCTTCCGCAGGCTACGGCTCTCGAGCGGCTGAAAGCGCCGCAGCAGCAATGAGCGGGCGCCATCCAGACCTCCCTGTTGAGAGCTGGTCTCCAAATCCTCCGACACACTGGTTACAAATCCCAAAGGTGGATGTACCTCCCAAGCCACAGCGCTGCCTCCTCCCCAGCGCCAGGAGATTGCCTGAATCCCAGAGACGCCACCTAAAGAGCTCCTGCAAAACCAGCAGTGATGCCAAGGCAGCTCCATCACACTAGCTGCTTCTGTCTCACAAAGAACAGAGGAGGCAGGTCCATGCAACGTTAACTACCGAGGGATGCTGCACAGGATGATCCTGTGCTCCGGTGCACGTTCCTGCACCAAATCTATTGGTCCCACGGCTGCAGGAAAAACAACTTTCAGAAAGGAGAAAGGAAAAAAGAGAGAAAAAAAAAATCATCGCATTCCACATCTAAAAGGGAGAAGTAAACACTAGGACATGCTCCTAACTCAGAGATACATGTTGGCCCACATTCCTCTTACCAAGATTAATCTCCTGGCCAGTGTTCTGACATTTACCTCATCCTTTTCAAGTCATTTAAACCATTACAACCACTGTATTTATAGCTCGCTACCTTCCATCGCTTCCTGCCGTGTGCATACCCTTCCAAGTGCCTCTACCAGCTTCCTCTCTCCCAACCGCTCTCAGGGAGCCTTTTATCTCTCTGCGAGGCTGACTCTTATCTCCACTCTGCCAATCCTAGCAGCCTTGATCTTTATCCTTCTCTCCACCCCAGCACATTAAGTTTCATCCATCTCTTTGGTTTCATCTTTTAAGTTGTAAGCTCATTAGGACAGGACCAATACCTTTACATTTGCGGCAGGGTACAGGGGACCTCCATCCTGCCTACCTGGTCAGGTTCTACAACGAGTAGAGATCACCTCTGGAGCTACACAAGCTTTCATTAACAGATTCGCTGTCGTAATATTGGCTGAATGACCTCAAAATCAAATCTGTTCATTTTCTCAACTCATTTCTTGTTCACCACAATCTGCAACTTAAAAAATCTTGTTCTGAAAAACAACAAACAAAAAACCTCCCCACCCCAAAAAAACACCACAGAGTTAAATATACATAGCAAACACCTCCTCAAGTGTCTCACATAACAAAAAGCAAATATTCTGGGAGCTTGAACTCAGCAGAGGATGTTACTCCTGAAAACCCAAACAGCTTATGAATTCTTCTAAATTAAAAAAAAAAAATCCACACAGCAAACACTATCTTTTTGGCCCCCTAACCCATATTGGTTTAGACCTAAGAAACTTTATTGTTTTTGACTTACAGAACTTAAAGCACATCCCTTCATCTGTATTGATGGGAGTTTGACCTGCATCCCATTTGTGCTGAAGGATGCCCTTGGACAACCCACCTGCAGACAGGCTCTGGTTCCTTAGACCAGGAAAGCAAAGCTGCCCAGACTGGAGAGAAGCATTTCTGAACCCTTTGCTGGTGCTACATGCTATACAGTGAACACAAGCAGTAGTCATCTTCTAGTAATAATTTAAAAGTTTTCCGTTTTCTTCAGTCACTTTAAATTGTGTCATCACCTTGGAATTATAGCCGAATCTTAACTATATTAATTTGTAAGCCACCTCTTTCAAAAACTCTTCCTTCTCGGAAGACTAAAAAAAGTTAGATGTTACACTTAACTCACCAATCACTGGCACGCAACACACACATATACACACACGTGAAGCAGTCTCATTTGTTAGCATCCACCCATACAGCTAAATTAACAGCAAAAATAAGGTTTTGAAAGAAGTAACCTTTGCCCCTTAAGATACAGCTCATGGCTTAACCAGGGCAGAAAATTCTTGCTAACAGTCTACTACACTGCTGCTCTTGGGGTAATGCTACACCTGGAGCAAAATCTCCACAAATCCAAACACTTGTATGTTCAAGATCATTTAGATAAGATACCCGGCAACACCTCTGACATGCCTTTGATGAGTCAGGCTACTCTACCTTTGTCTTCCCACTGCCCTCAGGTATGTCACAAATCCCTATTGATCAAGGTTCTCAACTAAATCGAAACTGTCCCTAAGCCAAGTGAGATGCAGGGCTTGATTACAACTAGAACATACTTCTTTCTTTTTCCCCTAGCCATCGCTTTAAAGAAAAACATACAACTTGATCATTGGCTTGTTGTTAATATGCAAAAGTTAAAATGTGGGAAAAAAAGTCAAAGGGCAAATTTGCAGGGTGGGCCATCAGAGAGCTCTCCAGACAACTCATTACGTACCATTTAAGGATGAGATAATGCCACATTTTTAGGACAAAACAACAGTAATAATACATCCCCAGGCTCCAGAAAGCTTGCCACACTCTCACCTGCCTTTCAGTTTTATCACTCCATTTTCCTTTGGGTTGAAAAAAATGACACCTTTGATCACAACAGTACTTAAAATAAAATTGTAGAGTTTGTTTCCTGCTTCAGATCAGAAAAACAAACTTGTTAGTGCCATCAACACACTGGGCACTATTCAGCATGTTTTTGGGAGCACCACAGATCCACAAGCAGAGCACACAAACACACACCAAGGCACAACGCTCTACTATGAGCTCTTTTTAGTACCATCGAAAACCTCAAGGTATAAACCCTCCCCCCAGCAATCAATATGAAGAAAGCTTATTAAAGATCCTTTCATTAAAAGAGCATACACAGAGGGGAAAGAAAAAAACAAAAAAAACAAAAAAAACACCAAACTACCTACTGCTAACATGCTGCTGGACATAAAAAAGCCCCTAAGAAACACCAAGTGACAAACCGCCCCAGTAGCCCTGGACTGGAAGGACTGGACACACGCTGCACACCTTCTGCTCCTCCCACCTGCAACCCCCGCGACAGGGGGAACAGGGGGTCCTCAGGCACCAGGGGAGGGGAAAATGTGAATTTTACAGGGAAAACTAAAAGGGTAAGAATGCATTTAAGAGTTCACCAAAAAATGGATTAAAAAAAAAAAAATAAAAAAGCTGTTTGAATCAGTACCAGATTATTCCCAGAACTGCCCGCGTCCTGCAGCCGTGCTTTAACCTATGAGACAGCTATGAGCAGAAAGTTTCAGACTTCCAAAAGACAGATGTGACCATCAGCTGCAGCTCTGGATTTCACGTCTGGAAAGCTCATTTCCAAAAGTATTTCAACACTGACTACAAGTAAGCACTCTCTCTCAATGGCAGGGGAACATGCTAGTCTCAGGTTTTCTCACCCAAGCACAAGCAAAACCCAACTGATTCTCGGTCAAATATGTCATAATTAGCTCCCTCCCACGCCGCATGGCAAAAATCTGTTCTGCCTTCAGCAGCTCATATACTACTTGAGAAAGCTGCCCTGGGTGTTTTTAAGCATAGCTGTAAGTCACTCGAGACTGTTAAAGTGGCATCTGTTACAGCACCATGAACATGGTTTAGGGTTTTTTTATTTTTTAAGAATTATTATCCCAGCATTACTTCAAAGATGTAGGACACACAGCAGCTTTCGGATGTGCTTCTGTAGGGTTCTTCAAGTTATTTTTAAAAGGGCCTGTGCCTCAAACATTCTGCCAATACAAAAGAGCCTCAGTTTGAAGCAAACTTTTAAAAACCACTAGTCTGAAACCCAAAAGGGACAGTTATTTGCCTGGTATCCTGTAAACTGTAATTTACTATGTTAGTAATAGCTAAAACGTCCAGCTTCTGAATGTCTCAAAGTGTATATTGTTCATTATATTCTTCAAGATTTTGCATTTGAAATAAGCAAGTTACCATAAAGGATCTGGACAACTTGGAACACAAGCTCTGTTTCACAGCTGTACTTGTTTTCCTTCCCCTCAGCTCCCCAAAGTGTACACAGCGCTCTCGCCCAGTCTAGTGCAGGAGGAGATTAAAAAGGTGAGGAACATTTAAATTATAATCCTGCACTTTAGACACCTTCTGAAGTACTATCTTAGCACAGTGTTAGAATATCAGGTGGAGGTAAGATTAAAGAGTGGGTGTAAAAGAGGTGGGTTGATATTAAGCTGAATATTACACTCACTCTGAACTGTCTGTTTTGGTTTTGGAGTCCAGGGTATCTTTGCAGGTCTAGTATTTCTAATTAAGTCTGAAGAAACTTGTATTAGACAGAATCCATTACGCAGTTTATTACTGCCCCATTCTCATTATCCTCCCGTTTCTACAAGGTCCAATAACAAGCTATACATTAGCTAAGCCCTGTTTGAAGTAGCTTTAGTGTTCTGTACTCCTAGCACAAAATTTCATGACTCAGATTCATGTAATCAAAACTGCAAACCGCTTGCTTCAATACTGTGTAACAAATTTGTGATGAAACTGTTTTGCTCACGATCTCTCTAAACTTCAAGCATTAAAAAAAATCAGGACCTTACATTCTTTTGATCATCATCATTATCAACATAAAACCTGAGCTCAATTCTGCCTAAACCTAAGATAAAAGTTTAATAACAAGTCAGGCCTATTTACCCTTTCAAGTTAGTGCCCTCTCCCCTCCTCCGTCCGTGTCATGAATGGAGAAGGAAAAAAAAAAGTTTGATTCAGATCAGTGAACCCGAACCAGCGGCAGTTTGGGAATCACAATGAGGGGGCAGTGATGCATTGGAAATCACTCCAGCACCCTCAGCAGTGAGCTGAGTCACAGAACACAATATTCTCTTTAAGCAAACAAAAACAAAACAAGAAAGCAAACAACCCGAAGCTGGGAAGTATTTTTCTTCCAGTAAAACCGCAGTTTAGGGAGGGCAGATGAAGTTCCCTACCTGACAGAATTTAATAAATACGGGATAGCTCCTTTCTAGGAAGCAAAGGGTAAATGCATCTGCTAAACATTTTCCTTAGGAATGGATTTAACAACAAAGGCAAAGAGACTGAAAGAGTGGGATGTAGAAGGAAAGAAAAGACAGCACTCAGTCATGCTAAAAGTCTCCAAAAGTATTAAAAATATCAGTTACACACAGGCACTCTACACCTCTTCAGGATACAAGAGGTTTAAGAGGGAAGCTTTATTTTCAGTGTTCAAAATGGAATGTTGAAGTGTTTTTCTGCGTTACAGAAGAACTTTCTAAATATTAAAATAAAAGCTTTATTGCACTAGAAACTGATAAGCTGCTTAAAGAATACAGATTTCTCAAGTTATGCCTGCTGTAGCTCAGAGACACGATTTACCATGTGAATGAAAACCGGTATCTTTATAATCCAGAATTTGAAGTCATAACTAAGAAACAGATACACACCACCGAGTCACAACACGATATTAAAGTTTGGCAAACTACTTTCAGCCTGGACTATTCTGAAATCTGTTCATCCCTCCATGAGCCCCGACAAGAGAACAATGCCCACAACCTGCCCTCCTGCTACACACCACAAATATTTTATGCTGTCTTTATAGAAAACTGTTAGGCCTGGTTTTGGAGCAGTGCTTTATCATTTTTTCTTTTTAGGATTAGAAAGAAATCACCAACCCAAGCTCTTACTATTCTCATGCTTAATTTCCTGCCAATGCCCATGTTTTTATGCACAGAGTTTCTTTCACTTCATTTTAATGCACATTTCATTTCCAGAAAACTTCAATTCACAGCAAAAACCATCAGCTGTAAGTCTCTTGCCCCTCTGCAGCTTGAGAGAGACAAGGGAAAAACCCCAAGCACAGGGCTGTAGTTATTTTGCTGTAGCAGTAGTAAGCAAAACGTTTAACATAAACACAATTTCTAAACACATTATCTCTTGAAAGATATTTTTAAATGAAATATTTACAGTACAGCTGAAAGGAAATAATCCAGGGGTTTTTTCTCCATTTTTTAAGAAGTTTTTCTTTATAACACAGATTTTAGTCATATGAGGGGAATAAAATCACACAGGAATTCTCCTGTCTTTGGGGGTGCTTTTAAAAAGAAAAAAAAGCAAACCCACAACTCTGCAACAGCAATCAGTGTGCCTTTGACTGAGCAGACAAATCTTTGAAGTGCTGAAAGACTAACTTTGGAAAAAAAAAAAACTTCTCGGACTGGCAGCTTTCAACGTCTTCTAAATTTGATTCCAACCAACAAAACAAAGCAGAGGAAAAAAAACCACTGAGGCAAACCACACATTTCTGAGCAGCCCCAAGCAGTGCTGCCAGACTTCGAATGGCATGCGAGCTGAGTCAGGCTTATACCTTCCACTATTAAAGGCTACACAGTTTTAAGCTCCTGCAATACCTTCTGCCTTTAGACACTTAGTTTTAAAGTGAAACTAGGAAAAAAAAAACCCTACCATTTCAGTGTTTAAGACTAATTAAAAATAGAAAAGCCAGCAGGAGCCTGCCCCTTTACTGCTCTCTCTGTTGACAGAGAAGTAGACAAATATCAATGTCCACCACCGATTAAATATTTCCTCTTAGTACTCATCAATTATTGACTAGACACACATTTCCAGAGAGTGGAAAACATCATTTCCAACACAGAGTGTTTTCGATCCCAGTAGGTGAATGACTGTAAGGAGTTCAGTGGGTCACTAACACCAAAACAAGGATTAGACCCAAAGTCGCAGCGCCTGCACAAACACCGCCCTTCACTCAGTGGACACCGCTAACACCACTCACAGCTAATTACTACTTTTTGCTCCCACCAGGAGACCAAAGAGCTTAACATATGGATAGGAGCGCCTCTCCTCTTTCCCATATTCTTCCTGCCCACCCCAACGCCCTTATTTTGTGTGCACACCTCAAACTGCACTACCTGAAGCTAGGTCAGGCCGCTGGTTCCATGAAAGCCAGCAGCCTTCTCTCCAAAGTCTCAGACCTGGGAAACATCGCTCCGAGCCTGCCCTTCCTCTGTGACAGGCGGTCCTCACCTGCCACGCAAAAGGCACATCCCTCTGCACAGCCAGGAACCAGGACATGGCTTCTCCAGAGGATACTCTGGAGACCGGAGCTCAAAAGGAGCACACCAAACCTTCAAGAGGAAAAAACTTGAGTTCTCTTTACATAAGATTCAACTAAATAAATGCAGGCAGATTTGCACATGACAAACACTAATGACATTTCACTTACATCTGTTGAAAGAAACAGATCTAAGCCCAAATTTCAATGTCTAAACTCACTTTGGCAATTTTCAGCTTTCCCTATTCATGGCACAAATAACAAAATATCAAGTTCACAAAAAAAAAAATTAAGGGCCACCTAGTTATAAGACAGGAAGAAGAAACCAAAAGTGAAGGAAAAAAAGAGCTACCATCACCTCAGGACAAGAATTCACAATATGAAATACAATTAATGTTTATACTAGCAAAATTATTTTATAAAAAAACCAAGGCAGACAAGAGTTTGATAACACCTCTAACTTCTTAGAAGAGTCCCACAAATCCTTTAGGCCAAGGACCACGTCCCCTTTCACCTCTGCTCAGCAGTTAGGGTGCTGCGCTATGACGAGACTGGTTGTGCTGGAATAACACAGAAGGTTATAAAAAACATTCACCTCACTCTGAAGGCTGCATTTTAGTATTAAACAGAGAACCTAATTCCTACAGTTAAGCAAGCATGAAAGGAAAGTGCTTGTAAAGTTACCAACCTTTTCTCGCAGCGTTACACTTCAGCCCGTCGGATCTGCTGAAGTCTATGCTCACGTAAGCTCCACTGTCCAAACCTGAAGTACCATTTTGGAGATGGCAAGTTGGCGCTGTAGTACTTGCCTCACAGCTTATAGGATCATCGCGTAAATTCAGAGCGATGTAGTTTAAGCCATTCTGAAATCCAGTTGAGGTATCTCTGGACATTTTGCTTTCCTGACCATCAGAAATGTTTTCATCCGGTTTCAACCAAACATTGTCAAATGAGGCAGAGCTGTGTCTTTTGCTACTATCAGTAAAGAAGGAGGAGGAGGTCGTCACAGTCCCAGCAGAAGAGAATGTTTCAGAACTGTGTCTCCTCCTGCCTTGAGGATCAGCTCGAATCACTTTCGGTCCCATGGGAGGTTCAGAGCTGGGAACAGGGAAGCTACTGCTGCCAGCATACCGATCAACAATGCACAGTCTATTCACGATGGAAGAAGGGCTCTCAATCTTTACGCCATCGTCGGATTCGGCAGCAAATGGCCGAGGTGGGGTTGCTGCCATGTTGAATGTCATCTCCGTGTAGTCATCAGTCCTGTTACTTGCGGTGCTAACACACGCAGTACCAAACGAAAGCCTTGCGTAGTCAGGGTTTGGTTGGCTTCTAGGAATACTGGAACTTGCATAAATCGAAATATCTGTTAGAGAGTTGGACAGTTCCTTCGCTGCTTTCGGTGACTGTACATCCAAGTCAACACTCATATAATCGGAAAGCGGGGACTGTCTGTGGTCGCTACTTGAGCCTAGAGATGATGGCGATCCTTCTGCAGATAAGGAATACGGTGTATTACTCGCCTTTTCATTAAAATCAATATTGATGTACTCACCGGGACTCGCTGGCTCAGGTGGAACTGTACGACCATACATCCTGGGGATAGTGTTACTCCCTCTTGTACCTAGGGGGAGTCTCGTGGGCCTGGGAGCCCTGTTCTGCACAAGTCCTTCATCTGAACCTTTCACCACTGGCAATTTAGAGATGCCATTAGCCAGAGCTTCACTGTTGACCCCTTTTCCATTTTCTGGTCCACTATACAAGAGTTTTCCAGGTGAAGACATTGGAACATATTCACTGTGGTCACCATTTTGTCCTGATAATGCCTTAAAGCTTCGGGGCAAAGAAAAATAGGAACTGAAACCTTTGGGAACAGAAGCAGTATGAATATAATTCGAATCACCGGGGTGCTTTGGAGCTGAATTACCAGGCGACATATCCATATACTCATTGTTTATGATCTTCTCATTACTTCCTTTAGAAACAAATCCAGTTAAAGGACTTCGGACAGGTGAAGAGCTAGCCTTTGGGAACATCATCATATATCCTCTGGAGTCAACCTGAGACGATGACCATGAATTGTTAATCTGTTTTGGAACGGACATACTTTTAGGAGTCATTGGCAAATAATCACTGTTGCTGGATAGAGAAGATGCAACTCCCGGCATCATTGGCATGTACCCATCATCTCTGGCTTTACTCCTACTTTGGTTACATATGGAATCAAGGCTAGCATCATTGTACTCCAATTCATGGTTATCTTTCAATTTTGGTGTTTCAGAGTAAAGGAATCGTCCATTATTTCCTGCAGAATCTTCATCTAATGAAGCTGTAGTTTGTGTCGTCTTCTGCTGCACTGCTACAGAGGTTGGTTTTGTTAGAGAGTAAGTTCTTTTCCTGAAACACTTTTCAGCCTCCATATAATCATCTCGTGAACTATCATCTGCCTGTTGCTTACTCATGGACATGTACTCACTCAGACAGTTCTCCTCTCTGATGGGCGGTGTGTTTCCCAGGGAATCCGGTGTATTGCTCCTGACCCGAAAGTACCTGAAATCTCCAGGGCTGGAGCCATATTCATCAGAAGAGATAAATCCCCCATCGCTTGGGGAACCACAAACGGATGAGCTAGAAGGCCTGGTCAACATGTCCGAAGCAGAGCCATGGCCACTACTGGAAGAAACACTGATGGGACTTGTGGTGGAGGGAAAGTGAGAAACAGGCAGCGAAGCAGACCTGGTGTGGTAAGACGAGCCGAAAGCGGCTCTCACGTACCTTCCGCTCCCTTCTTGCCGGCCCAAATTCATCCTCGCAGTATTCAGGTGGATCAGACTCCCAGTCACTGACCTAAAAGGTCTAGTCATGGTTCCCTCTCCTTCGCTGGATGTTCTGAAGCGATAGGAGTTGCTGCTTTTGGTGGTAGGAGGAGTCCCTCCAGCAACACTCTCAGTTCTAGATCTTCTCTGCAAGCCTGTCTGGCTGGGGGGCAGGTTGCCTAAGTGCCTCCTGGTGGTGATGAAGGAGATGGGATTGGTACCACTACCACCACCAGAAGACTGGCTCTTGCTTCGAGGCCTGAACTCTGCAAAGGCCTTTAGAGCTTTCATGGTCTCCAGAAAAGTCTCATGCATATTCTGCGCAACCACCGAATCATCCACTTGCATCCAGAGTTCTCCAGGCCCAATGGAGGCAGATCTGCCCACTTCGATGAAGAAGAAGTTCTCCGAGTGTCCACAGCGGCGAATATTCATTAGCTGCAAGTGGACGGAGGGCACCTCTGAGTTCAGCTTGACGAGGTGGATGGCCTTGCTGGAGAGGCACAACCTATACACTCCAGTAAGATTTTTCGTTTGCCCCAACCCTTTGGGCTTGACGTT
>NW_010107625.1:56014-56253 GCF_000699245.1 Pterocles gutturalis | reverse complement strand
CTAGATGTCATCACGTTAGCGCTAGAATAGAAAATCATCGCTTCCAGCCAAGTTGCTAGTTTGTACCGCCGTTGTATTAATTCATGTGGAAAGCAAATTACACGCTATTGTTTTTAACATTTATGCAAGTCTGAGAAGACTTCAGCCGCCTTTCCTTGCCCGTGCGGTAATGCAGCACCTGCTGCCGCCTCCCACACGGCGCCCGCCACCCGGCTCCTGGCCAGCGGCGGGGGCGGGCG
>NW_010107625.1:45842-55983 GCF_000699245.1 Pterocles gutturalis | reverse complement strand
CCACCTCGTGGGACGGGTGGCGTGTGCTCGGCCCTGCTGGGATGGGCAGAGTCAGTGATGAGCAACTGGGGGTAAGAAAGGTTACGGTTTAAAATCGTCATTGCGGTTTACACCGTAGCCCATCCGAACAGAGAAATCAAAGAGCCTTTTTTTTGTCCTACCCCATGGGAGTAGGAGAGAGATAAACAAATGTCCCACGGAAAAAAAAAAACAAAATCAAATCCAAAAAGACGTAACCATCGGCCATCAAATAAAAATGGTCAGTGATACATGAGCATATAGTAAAGACAAAACGGTATTCCTGTGAAAAATCTAGCACTACCTATATTTATTTGCGAAAACAAAACTATCACAAAACATTAATATAATTCACCTTTTTTTTTTTTTTCCTTAGAGTGTGAGAAAGGCAGCATCCAAAATTGCAGAGATTGTATAGACATACTCTGTCTGTATTCTTTAGTATTTTCAACTGATTTTGCTCCCTGCTTCAAGTCTTAATTAGGGCTGGAGGAATTGTAGGCTTGTAACAATGACCTCCCTTGACAGCTCCCTGAGAGGGATGGAAACTCCTTTTCCTAAGGAATGCAGTTCATAGTTACTGAACCCATTCCTGCATTTGACTTTTCTGTCTTTCACTAGAGTTTGCAAAGCACTAGCAAAGTTTTTTTCCTAAAAAAAACAGGGTGTGGAGGGTTAACCTTGGCTGAATGCCAGGTGCCCATCAAGCCACTCTATCACTCAGCAGGATGTGGAGAAAATAAGGTGGAAAAAAAACCTTGTGGGTCAAGATAAAGGCAGTTTAATCAAGCAAAAGCCAAGACCATTATAATAATAATAATGATAATAGTAATATATGCAAATATATGAGTGATACACAGTGCAACTGCTCACCACCTGATGACCAAGGCTCAGCCTGTTCCCAGCTGATGATCGTGGAGCAGGGAGAGTCCTGAAATCACAATCCTGGAATGAAGGATTGCCTGAGCGTCTGAGAGACCGTGAGAGAACGAGACAACCCTGAGAGAGGGGCGACCCAGAGAGGAAGACGACCTGGAGAGGGAGAGCGAGCACCTCCAGACAGATCCTCATCTATACACTGTGCATGACGTGCATGATATGGAATATACCATTGCCCAATTTGGGTCTCAATCCTAAACCCAAGGTCGAATCCTAGACTAGTAATTGGGGCTGTGCTCCCTCCCGGCTTCTGCTGCACCTGCAGACCCTGGCACAGCAGAGATGCTGGAAAGTATCCCATCAGTATGTTATCAATCAGCCTTCTCAGCACAAGTCCAAAACATAGCCTCACATTAGTTACTATGAAGAAAATTAACTGTCCCAGCCAAAACCAGCACACAAAGGAAGTTTTTCCTTTAATGTTCAACAAAGATAACTGGTATGAAACACGTATGTTGAAGGCTGAAATTTTAAGAATAAACACAGGAAATACAGGTTTAAGTGTGTTTCTCTGAGTAATGGTTCAAAAATCGCTAAGCAGAACAAACCTCAATTTGCTTTATAACTAGGAATATTTTTTAGGAATATTTTTTAAAAAATTCATTTCACTGTTTAAAAAGCACAATATATTCCTTGAAAAAAAGGTTCTGATAATGTGTCATGTCAGGAATGTATTATCCTCATTTCATACAATGACAAATCAGCTACATATATGAGTCCTAAAAGTAGGATAGTTTAGGATAATTTGTGAGAAGCTCCCATGGACTATTTTAAGAGAAACTGAACTTCCGGTGACTAAGAAAAACAACATTTGACAAAGATCTGAAAGTTTTGTGGTTCCATTACAGAGATGCTGCTAATTGAGTTTTAATCAAGAACATAAAGAGCGAATCTATTTTCATATGTTTAAAGTGTCCTGGTTACTTAAAACTGAATTTGGTTGAAAGACTTAATACCTGTTATGACAGAAGCTGAGCCTCTTGTAGAATATTGTTAATAACTTACGCCTTTTATCTAATTACATAGGACTAAATAGACTGGCATGAGTCTTAAGGCTTGTAACGAAGAGGAGCAGGGACTGCAGTCAGATATGGAGGTGGCTGCAGAACAAGCATTTGTCTTGCTGAGGAAAACAGGCAGCTGGACGTGTTCTTCGGAATGGAAAAGTAGCGAACTGAAGTCGAGGGCTGTGGGAAGAGACAGGAGCAGTAAGGGCTGGAAAGGATGCCTGGGTCAGCCATATGCTTACTTGAGGACTTCCAAGACACAGGCAGGTTCCTCGCCAGGGGATTTTACACTATACATTTAGAAGGGAAAGTGCCTAACAGCAGAAATATTAAGCTTATGGGTATTAATTATCTCAACAGCCAGAACCTTTTCTCACTTCTGAATCCTGCCAAGCTTTTCCCAGAGACTGGTATAGATCTGACATAAGCTGTTGTTAACTCAGGACTATCCTAACCTCTTGTACATGGGTAGTACATCACTCCCTAGACTCTGCCCAAAAATCTGAGCACAGACCGCTCCAGTTGAAACCTGAAGCAAAGGCAGCACCACATGTACCTCAGTCATTCCCGTGTCCTTGTCACTAGGTTACCCACCCCATGTGGTGGAGCCCACATTTTCCTTAGCCTTCCTTCCACGCAGCGTTTCTGCATTCCTCCAGGGTAGAGCACCCATGCTTCCAGAGTATGTATACTCGCCTTTGGATTTGATTTCAGTCAGGAGCTCCTCATTCAGACACTCCAGCCTTCTCCCGTGCCTGCTCCGCCTCCTGCATATTAGAACGGACTGCTCTGGCGCTTCAGCTAGCTCTCCTGGGACCTTCAGGGCGGTCTTCTGTGAGATTGTGCCAACAAAATGTCTGCAGGAGACAGACTGCTCTCCTAAACTCCAGGGTTGCAGTTCGACTATTTCTCTTCCTCACTGCACTCAGAAGCTCAAGCTTTGCTGTCTTGCAGTCACTGCTGCCAAGGCTGCCACCAGTGTCAGTGTTCCCAGACAGCCCTTCCTTATGTGTGAGTATCATGTCTGGCATAGCCAGACTCAGCTTGTTGAGCACTTCTGTCACAAAATTGTCCTTGATGTAGCACGGAAGTAGCTTGGATCACTTGTGCCTCCACCATGTTGCCATCCCAGTCCCCTCCACAAGAACAAGAGCCTGCAGTTGTAAGGCTAAGCTGTGAATGTTTGGTTTTTCTTAGTCAACTGCAAAATGAAGACTAAACCTGACATCAAAAATCATATACTGGGAAAAAATAAATATCAGGAATTAGAAAAATACTTCCAGTTACAGTTTCCTAGTCAAAGAGAAGTAAAAAAAGGTCACAAAAAGGCTAGTTTAGTATCAGGAGACCTGGTACTCTTACAGAACTGGCCACTTCCCAGTTGACTGAAAACCCAAGAAATTGATTTACTAGAACTACACTGGGACTTTTGCTGAGGGCAAAGGGAAAAAAGAAGTTACTTAGCAGGAGCCTTCATTCTTCTGAGATTTATAGTATGTTTGTCTGTTTAAGTGCCTCTCTGAGCATATAGCTCTTAAGGAATCTGATGCTTTTGTTCTAGCAGCGTCTGTAGAGTGAGTTCACACTACACAGGGTGGCGGGGATCAGAGATCCATCTCCATTGCCTTAGTTTCTCTGACACCAAAACAGTCCAAAAAAAACCCAAAACATTTTAAACAACAGAAAGGCTGGGCATGCAGTTAGGAAGGAAAAGTGGGGACTATGCATCTCCAAAGACTTACATTACTGATGAGTAACCTCTGTCTTTTCCTGTGTTTGACCGTTAGTCCACAAGTCTATTTTAACAGGAGTCACTTCAGTCAATACCCTGTAAAAGCAGGTACCAGGAAGAGGTCTTGGAGCACTTCCCAGTGTCAGTGTTGGTCTACAAAATCCAGCACTTCTGGATGCATCAACATTGGGGGAAGGTGAATGTCAATGTGTTAGAGAATTGTCTGTTAGGAATGAGAGGCCCAACACTGAGTCTGTGATGTACTCCAGGACCAAACATGCACTCCCATTGTTCTAGGTTAAGGAGCACAAATGGAGCATTTCCCTTAGAATATATATTTTTTTTTTCCTTTGGAAGCATCCATGCTCAGAGTGTGAAGCTGTAGCCCTTGGAAGCACTCTGCAAAATAACACAAGTGAAAAACAGCTTTCTGCACCTTCTTGGTGTCTCCTTGATAATGAAGCAGCAAGCCCAGTGTGTTGGTATTGCTGTTCAGGCTGTGTGGTCCAAACACAAATCCTAAGGGGAATTAACAAGGAAGGAATAACCCAAGGCAAGATTAAAACAAAAAAACCCTACCCCCCAAACACACCACAACCCCCCACCCCAACTGATTATGGGTCAAAAAAGGAGAAAACGAAAGAAAGGAAGGCAAATGGTTGCAATTTAAGAATGGGGCTGACCAGCAGGGAAAGTTTCTTCTGTAGGTTGTTGAGAATATCTTCAGAACTAAGGCGACAGGCCTATATATTCTGCATCTGTGGTGGAAAAAGCTAAAGGGTTGAGCTGAGGAATCCTTTTCCAGTGACCTGTCTACTCAACCGTGACACAGCTCTCCAAATTAGCACTGAGTAAATTTGCCACTGGGAAGGGGTGGCGGTTTCCCTTCTGCAGCGATGCTCACTGTGTCACCACTGCCTCCTCTGCCTCAGTAGGTGCCAGGCTGGAAACCAGCTGACACAGGCACGGGACTACAGGGTTGCAGCCAGGAGTTCATCAGGCCATTTGGGTATTTACACCAACAGGCCTCTATAACTGTGGCATTCTGTAAATACACTTCGTTCATACTAAACAACTTTTCTGAAAAACTAGGCTCTTGTGGTGTCACATCAACCATGTCAGTGACTGCTCCAAGTCAGTCAAACCCAGGTTCAATTTCAGAGCTACATCTTTCAGGTTTGGGAAATGTGCAAACAGGCAACAGAATGTTGTGCACCACCTTGAATCTCTACTGGTGTCCTTACCCTCCAATCAAGTTCTCCTGGATCCTGATTGTTATTTCTGGCAAGGTTCCCTCTGAACACAGGAAGCTTCCCTAAAGCTTCCCTTCTCCTTCTGTGTAGAGAGCAGATCGCAGACTAGAGCTAACTATTTCTGCAGGTCAGCCATAAACAGCAAAAAACCATACACAGAAGAATCCTGCCCATGTTATTTGTGATGCATTACAAAATGAGAACAAGAGTGTGCGTACCATGTACCATGGATTCTCCAGTCAAAGGGCAAACAGGGACCTGCTGCTGAATTATCAGCTTTATCTTTCTTCTACTTAGGAAAGTATTTGAAAGGAGGTCTGGACTTGTTTTGAGTAGTAGCTTAAGAGGTACTCAAGGAGCAAAACACCATAACAATTTGCATGAAATAAACATTCTTGTGTTCCAAAGCATGAATCTGTTGTATGAATCTCCTCCAAATATTTCTGGAATCAGTATTTGACATTTCTTCCAATTGTGAATCCTGACAGATTTGGAAGAGTAAAATGGATACTGGTTGCAGGCAGCAATGACTTTCTTCTAAAATAAATATTTCTGTGGTAAAAACAGAAGCATAAAATCTAGAGTGCAATGAATAAAAAAGTGACAGTGTGATCTGCTTCCCTCTGAAACTGGTGGTATTCAGAGCATGCTGGATAATACAAATAAAAGCACAGCTACAAGCAAAATACTTGTTGCATAACCAAAAAAAAGGGTGGGGGAAATTAAATCAAGAACAGCTTGTAAATCATTCTAATGGACCTGCAAGTGCTAAAAAATGACTCAGTCATATTTGGAAAATAAATTCAGTGTTTTTTTGCCTTTGCTGGCCATGGGCAATGATGGCAAGCAACTAATAACTCATGGCTGCAATGTTCATTTTCTTGGCTGCAGCTTTAATTTCTAGTGGCTGCCAGCAATAGCAAAGCATCTTACAAACAGAATGTCCCTCTTGAGGCATACATGGGGACCACTTTAGTATCTACTGTTATGTCATGATGTTTGGTATTTCTATACTAGAAAAGATAAACTCGAGATTAAAAAAAAATCAAAATATAAGCAGCTCAGACCAAGGCACAAATCAGGCAGTAAAGAGGAAGTTCAGGATTAGCCTTTGCTACATGCATCAGAACACGCAAGACAGTACACAAAAAGCTGTTTACCTGGAAGGTAAAATTTTCCTCCTTCGATTACCATTTCCTATTCCATAGGCCAGCTTTTTACCTCTTCAACCATTTCTGAGTGTATGCATACAGAAACGCAGTTTGCAGTTCAAATTTCTTGCTTTTGAAAAAGATCATACCATAATTGTGAGCATCTTCCCAACAGCATCTCCAAGACTGAGTTTCCAGATACTGCATAAAAATGTACATCTTCCCCAGATTTGCAGAAGAGGTTTGCTACGAGAGAAAAAACTGCAAACCTCTCTGCAGAGCTGACAAGCCAATGAACAATTTCGGTCTCATTTGATCTGTAATTGGAACAGGCTTTACACAGAACAAGAATCTTAATGCCTAGATAAAAGTTGCATTCTTAGTATTAACTATGATAAAAAGATCGGTTATACATTTGTACTGCCCACTGAAGTGAGAATTCCTAAATCTAGCAGCTCAAGCTAAGTTAATTCTTACACTGATAAGGAATAAGAAAATGCGTTCAGCTAAGCAAAGGAAATTAAAAATGATTTAACAGTGCAAAGACATCAGTAGCCGATTGTCACGTGTCCTGACATGAAAATACAGAAATATTTTAGACACAAACGCCAAAAATAATCCCAGAGCAATTCAGCCCTGTAGAGAGAGCTGGGCAGATTTTTTGAGCTACCAGTTGAATTCTCGGTGCTGGCACAGTATATGTCAGCCTCTGGGAAGAAAAAGGGCAGACTCGCAGTCCAGACCATTTTTGCTTTGCAAAGATAAATAATGACAAAAACTGCATCTGTTTCTTACAAACATATAAATTATTTTATTTACAAAGCCATGTTACAAAAAAAATAATAATAATAAAGCAAAAAACAAAAAATACAATCGCTCACTAGAGAATATCTCCAGGCCCGGTGTTGAACCATGGCAGTATCAATCAGATACATGTTTGTTCCGGTTTTCCTTTTTTAAACTGTAAGCCATAGAATTTACTATTTACACCTACTTTAGACATTTATTCTGCTTACAATTATCACAAGCATGGAATGAATTCTATTTGATACTGCTAATACATAAAGGTGCAGGACAAAGAATGAAAATACTTAGTGTTACAAAATATGGATTGTAGAAAAGAAATTGGCTGTACAAGTATGGCATTTTTTTTTTTCTTAGAATGATTGGACATGCTTTCTTCAAAAGTCTTCTGGAAAAGGTTCTAAAATCTGTAGTAGGAAAGCACAATATAGCAGGTGCAAATTCATTTCTGTGCAACAACAGTTATTTAATATATCCCATGACCGACCAGCTATGCAAAACCCACAGAGTTTTGTTAAAGTGCCATGGGTCAACAGCATAACAAAATATAAGGTGTAAATAGAAAAATTTATTTTTTTCTTCTTTTTTTTTTTAAAACAATAGTTCACTGAGAATCAGCAATAATAGAATATGCTGTATAAACTATTCTCTACAAAGGTCGATCAGCACTATGTACAATTGTTACATCAATACAAAAGAAGGCATACAAGTTATCCAAGTCGCGTTTTATGGCTGATGGGCCTATGCATTGCGTATGTGGAACAACCAAAGCTTCTGAGCCTCTATTGCTGGAAACAAATCACAAGATTTTCAGGCAAATGGGGAAGAAAAAGAACTACTGAGTGAATGCTACACTAATAATGCATTATAGGCTGGTCCAGTTTGTATCCTTTTTTTTTTTCAAATGTTTACTTCCATTTCACTTTTCAGGCTGAAATTTTTGATACATATAATTAAATCATGATTCTCTGATGATGAAAGAACCCTGTGGGATTTTAGTTGGTGCTTAACTTTCCTGAAATGCTGTCAGGTGTAAGCCAGTTGGAAAAAAAACTAAGCAGCATTCAAAGGACAGGCTCCATATTCCAGCGTTCCAATTAAAAGATGCATGGAAAGAGCTAAAGCTTCCTACAACTACAACATTGCTCCTTCAGTCATGGATTAGCATTATTTCTCAGAAGCAACCACTGAATCTCACAACCACTGTTTTCCCTCAACAACTAGAAATAGTTAATTGATTACAGAGGATGACTTTGTTACTGAGATTTTTAAGCTCCTGCAGTTTTATAACTCAAAATAAATTAAAAAAATCAACATAGTACTGCTCCTAAAACTGAACAAGACAAAAATTGTGCAAAAATAACAAAGATATGTACACATTTTTCAGTCTGAAGAAATGTACAATAAAAACATAATTCAAAGAACATTTTAAAAATATAAACATTGCTTAAACTTTCCTAAGTTTCATACTGTTTCTGAAACTATACCGGTCAGTTAGCTCTGAAGTATAGCAAAACATAAATTATTACAAAATTAACACTATAAAAATTTATTTTAAGAATATTTCTAAACTTTTTTCAAAGGGTCTAGCCTTGTTTATAATTGCTTAAACATTTTTAGTCTTAAAATTTGCCTTAAGCCTTCTTTTTTTAAAAAAGAAAGTAGTAATAATCTCCCTATTTGCAGTCTCTCGCCTTTCCCCAAGATGTAAATAAACCAGCATATAAGTGCACTTTTAACACTGTAGAAATAAAAATTAACTCCTCTGTACTATTGTTCCAGTACCTAGTATTGGCTTCCTGATTATAAAATCTATATTTTATTAAAAAATTATTCAGTAATCCTATAAGAAACACTGTCAGTGCAATTCTATTAATGCAAGCCAATCTGCTCAACTCCTCTCCTTGCAAACCCAAACCGTTCACTGAAGTTATCAAGTGCTGTGATCTTCAGTGTCTAGAAATCCACCAAGATATGGAGATTCTACATGTTGAGCCCCTGATAACATTAATTACAGTTTGGTGCAAATATCCTCTATGCATTGATTGAAGTATAAATTCCTTAAGAGCCTGATCCTGGAAGAGGCTGAACGCTCAGAATTCCCACTGAAATTATTAAATGCTGTAGGTACAGAGCACCAGTCAGGATTAGTCTCTAAAGTTGCAGTGCCCGAGCTGTTTGCAAATTACTAAGAAATGCACTCAATTTTTATCCATAGGACAAGCTTAAATACAGAATTACTGTAATTTTTATTTCATGAAAAAATTTGGAGATCCTTTAAATAAATTCAAATCATGATCTGCATTTTTTTTGGAATGTCCGCTGTATTCTGGTAAAGAAACAAAGGGAGCATTGCAATGCTAACAGCTTCGAAAGGCATGAAACATAACCAAGCAGAACGCACAGATCAGTGGCAAATACAAGTGAAAAACTAAACAAATCACTATTACAGTTTTCTGGAAATTTAATTCTCTTTAAAACCACAAATTCATAAAAGGTTAAATCCACCTGCAGGACATAGAAAAGAAAAACCCCGTGGAGTAGGGCTGCTGAGAGCTAGAGATTATAGGCTGGTTCTTTTTCCTTGTTATGGAAGAGTCCTTATTCTACCAGTCCGGTTTGATGTCTTCTAAAAGAGAAACCAGAGCCAGGTTCAAAATCACAAATTGTCTTTCAGTATATAATACTTCAATAACATCTGTGTCTGACAGAACTCAAACCAGGAATTTATTTCAAGTCCCCAAACTGAATTCCCTCCCTGTTTACTGATTACATTAGACCTTTTAGAAAAGGAACGGCTTTGAATGAACAGCATATTTCCTTTTGAGACACTCTGATTTTAGTAAGCTTTGGTGAATCTCATGTTCATCAACTTGCTGTATCATTACAAATAAAGAGCAGCAATTAGACGACAACTCTGAAGAATCTTTTCCTGTACACAGCATGTTTTCATGCACAAGGAATCCCCATACAGCATACACGTTGTCACCTTCCCTTAATAAAATGATCTAGTTACTCAGTATTTAAAAACCACCGCATACTGAGGTCTTGAAGTGTTAACACATTCAGGCACCTAAAAGCACTATGAAGACAAAAACACTTGATTAGTTATAAACCTAGAACAAGGATAAAATCTGGAGAAAACAAGCTTTTAATGCATAATTTGTATTAACAGGCACAAATAATTTGACTGTAAAACTACTAATCCATTAATGTTTGTTAAAAAACAAGTAGTTT
>NW_010107625.1:0-45820 GCF_000699245.1 Pterocles gutturalis | reverse complement strand
GGGAAAAGTAATATTTTTTTTATGAATGCAACAATAGTTGGAAAAACAGGCATGCTTTTATGTATACAAGCCCCATTCAGGTCTCAAATAGATGCAGCAACATTCAAATTAAACACAAACTGAGGACAATTAATCTGAGTTTAACCTGACTGAGTTTAACGCGAGGGGAGAGAGCAGACTGGCCCACAGCCGTTATCCTCACAGCCCACCAGTCCCCCAGGAATACCCGAGTACCTGTACTTCAACAAATGTAGCAAATGACCAAAAAAAACTACTTGTGTGAAATCAAAACAACCACGGGGCACCTTTATCTCACAACTCAGTAATGAGAAAGCTCCAGTTATGGGTGGCAGGTGCCTTTCACAGCACTGCCACATGTCCCTCAGCCCCCACAGGACACCTTGGGAAGGTGAGTGGGGCAGCTCTCTCGGCAGGACTGCACACAGGCGATCACAGGTTCCAACTGGTTTTACAGCCTACCACAACTTCCCCAATGCCTCATTCTCACCCAGTCACTTAACCCCGCATTAAAGACCCCTCTCCTCTCGGACAACCAACCACCTTCTCTTCCCTTCTCACGCCCCCTCTGCACCAGCGGACAGCCCTGACAGGTTGGCTGACCAGGTGACACAGTGGAGGACATCCACAGTAACTGCTCCATACTCACATTTACCTTGATGGCTGCAATTCTACTTCAAACTGCACTGTTGAAAGTCTTTCAGGCTTGTATTCATGAAAACTTGCCTGTTTTTTCCAACTATAAACCCCAGTGGCACAGCAGAGATTGTCTCTGCCTGCAGACCTTGCTTCCCTTGGACCTCCCGATTATCATGGCTGTAACAGCACCAACACTGAAAGCAAGAGAGCTCAGGTTCCCTCAGCGGTATCTTGTCTGCCATAGCATATACTTGCAGATCCGCTTATTGTAACCGAATTAACACCTTTGTAAAGAAATATTATAGCACAGTTTAAGACTAAAATTTTCTTTAGAAACTATTCAGTTCCTAGATTGGCAATGAAAGCTGTCGACAAAGCAGCTCAGATTTGACATGACAAGCATTGATTAGATAAGTAATCATTATTCATGGTTCCAAATACTAAAATCCTGTGCCAGAGTTTAAAAAAAAAAGTTTAACAAAACTTAATACATCTTGATTTTCTTTTGTATTTGTGTTCTGAGCTCCATATTCCACTACCAAACTGACAGAAACATATTTTAGCACTAAGGAGTTTGTGGGGCTTAAAACAAGCAAGCACTTCTATTTTTGATAAAGTGACGGAAACAGGCAGCTGAAAAAGCTCAGCGATAGCCTCTGTTTACATAAGGCCGCCACAAAATTAATGTTTTGTACTGTTAGGTTTTACCCATGGGATCTAGGCAACAGATCCCAACAAGCTCTGCTCCTCGGTAGTGTGTACTTTATACTAAGGTAGGAGCAAGAGCTTAAAGCAAAAACAGTTTTGCACTTCAGAACAGTTCTATCCCACGTTTGTTACTGGCAGTTGCATGACAAAGTGTCTCACACAGGCAAATGCCAGTGCCTGGAAGTATGAAGAAACTTTCTGCTTTTTTCCCCTTCAGGGTAGTTCTTCCATATGTATACTGGGCATTCAGCACCAAGAGGAAAAAAAAATTACTGTTTGGCAGTTCATCTCAAGATGCAAGTGATTTGGAATATTTTTAATGGGGATACAGTTGTGGGTGATCATTCCTACAAGCACACCACTCTTTTGCTATGTCTGCACAGCAGCAGCTAAGGAATAACTGCTCCTGTATAGTTTAGCCAGAATACTTAACAGAATTCTGAAATACAGACTGGTTGTACAGAAAAATCCTCTGAAATTTTTGTTTACTTGTGACTACACCTTGCTGAGGTCGGAAACCTTTTCATACTAAGGACCTTGATAATTCTTGATAAACTACTCAACTTGGAAAGTCAAACAGTAGGGGCCATTTAAAAAAAATAAACTAGTCTATTAGTCCTACAGACAGATCTGAGCTGGATCACAGGTCAAGCACCGGTCCTGACAAAAAAGCCGAGTTACAGAATTTATTGCCATTATCTGACTAGTAGTCTGTGTACTAAACAGGTATGGTGGGAGCACTAAGGATTTCCCACAGTCTAAGAATTCAGATTATGCTTATCTTCGTTATGCTTTCAGTTTCTCTGAATAGTGAAGTGCCCTGTCTTCTCTGTCCTGTTTCTGTCCTCCCTTTGCTGCTTTCACTTGTGGCCTATTTTTAAATACTGTCCCTTCTGTGCCAGCTCGAGTACTTCACTGTGCCATCTCACTCAGCAGGGGAAGCTGGATAGAAAAACCACATCATCTGGGCTGGATCCTGCGCAGACAGTTTCTGCTGCTGCTGAGTTTGTTTCAGCAAAGCAACAGCCAGTGAGCAGCACATAAGGCAACCTGAGGTGTACTACAGGTGGTGAAAAACAATCAGAAAACTTGTTATTCATAAAACTCATAGGGGAAAATAGCTGGAAAAAATTAAACGAGAGGAGAAATCTAATATTAGTTCACCGAAAGACAGCTTCTATAAAGAATTATATTCATTAAAAAATTGTATTTTAAGGTTTTACAATATAAAATATTTCAAAACTGCTTAAAGAGTACTTAAGTACACTTTTTTTAAAGCAACTTACTTGTCTGTTGTGTACTGGGTTTGATGTACTCGAAGGACTGGATTGTGACAAAGCTACACTGCTATTTTTTCCAATCTGAAAGACATTAATTGAGCAGTAGTGAGAGGTATGTTTGTCAGTTGTGCATTCAGTTGTGAAGCTGGTAATGGCCTTCCCTTTCCTGTGCAAAGTGGCATTAACTGCTTTGCATTTGGAACACACGTATTTTGCTATTGCAAAAGATACATTTCAGATAGAATCATAACTAGCTCTCAGAGCCTGTATACTTTAAATAAACTCTTAAAAGGCACATAAATACTATTACAGGTCAGAAAACAACATAGGAACAGTTACCAGGGGTATATAGATTGCAAAACCCCACCTTGACCAAAAAACTAGTTTCTCTAGTTACTGGAGTCACTTAGTGCAGCTGGTCAGCAATTGAGAGAGCAGAGAGTGCTCCTCAGGGTCACAGGCTCCTCCCCAGGGGACCTTCCCCACTCCTGGGGAGTTTAAAGCAAGTGGCCAATCACCACAGCACACCCTAAGTGATTCCATTTTCTTCCATATAGAGTCTTCATTTATTATTGCTTAACAATGCAAATATTAACCAAGAATCAAACTCCAGAGGTTTAAATTTGCAATTGTATCAATTTACTGCATCAGAGAATTTCTTTGGGAACGAGTGCAAAGTGATAGTACGCATACATACATTTTAGAAGTACGTAGTTAAAATATTGCAATATTCAATCTGCGTATTTCAGTGCTTGAGAGATCACAGCACTCGGCAAGAGCAATCTGTCTTAAGTTTTCTACAATGACCCACAAACATACTGTAGATTATTTCTGTTGCAATACAAAAGGGGAGACAACTGTAGAGTCAGAGTAGCAGCTCCTCAGGCGTTACAAGGCTGATAAAAATTAACCACGGACACCTGCCTGCAAATGGCAGATGAGTGGAGTTTAAATAGTTATTCACAAGGGTCAACAGACTTAAAGTAACGTCAGCTTTAATCCTTTGATGGAGAGGTAGCAAGGACCTGCCTTCTGAACAGTGAGAAAAGCAGTTGCAAGTTTCTTATTGAATAGAAGGGAGTCTGGCGCTGGCTGGCAGGGTTTTCACCAGCATCAGTCTTCTTCTTCCCTTCTGCAACATCGTTTGTTATTTTGCCACTTCACATATATAGGTGAAAGGCAGCTTTTCTCTCCCTCTCCGTATCTGCCCTTTCGCACACAGTGACTGTGTAAAACAGTCTCCTCCGTTCACGTTCTGTCCAGAAGAAATGTTTAAAGTTTTTATTTACAGCCAATTCTGAAGGCAGCTCCCGTGGTGCACAAAGATTAGAAGGGCAGGCCTCTGCCTATGCTGTTCCCTTTTGCTTCTCGTTTTGTGTGCCACAGCTGTTCTCTAGGTAGTAATGTGCTTTTCTTCAATATATAAATCTTGACTAAAGATACACAACCTTGGAAAACCTTTCCTAGCCATTCAAACGTCATGACACACCTGCAAACCTTTCTTCTCTACATCCACCATTGTAACATTCATAAAACACTTCCATGAATAAATACATGTCCCTTGTGTAAATGGAAAAACAGCCACTAGAAAATTGACTTGCTGAGATCCTAGAATCGTGAGAGGGGATATTACACCTCTTCAGGCTCTCATTCATTCAGTGCTCCTACGACTCACAGGCTGACTCTCCACACAAGACAAAGCGAGGAGCACCACGGCTTGCAGCACCGTGACCAGCTTCGGGCTGCTGCACCATCCTGCCTTCATTCAGAGCTGGAAGGGCAGTGCTCAGGACAGAGGGTAATTCAGACAGACTGAAAAGTCACAGCACTCAGTGAAAATAAGAAAAGAAGATTCCCAGTTGCGTTTGGTCTTTAATAATAGGAACACCATTTCAAAAGGATTAGGGTAAGCCAAAGACTCAATTTTTTTTTTTCCTCTTTAAAAAATAAAGTATACCTCAAAACTCCATGGTTAACACTTTCAGTTACTATATATCTAGGCCAGACTTGAATTAAATTAGGAAAATAAAAAACCAACAACAAACCCTGAGCCTATCACCAGTCACTTGATCTTTTTTCTGTGTTCTTAATCTCTTAATTTAATTTGCCCTATTACATCAGGGAACAGGAGTGAGATTTTAAGTAATACTGATTTTTTTTGGTGGCATTTTTACTGTGATTGCATTTCTAGAACACAGCAAGTCAAAACAGCACAGATTAAAAATGATTTGAACTACTGGATTCTCCAGAGCTTTAATATTCACATGCAGAGTACGTAATATTATTTGACCCATATGCTTAAGTGGGTACAAATTTAATTTATTTATAGCACAAATAAACAATAGGAAATGTCTTTTTTGTACTGCATACAATTCAGTATACTTGTCACAAAGACAATTAGCTGCCAGACAGACATCTGAAATACAATCAACTCCACTTTACCTCCTATTTTTCATTACTAGTAGCTCCAAAGACCAGCAATATCAGAGAAAAGTGTGACCAACTTTTACATATATACACACACATATATGCATGTATACATATATATGCGTATGCACCTGTACATGTATACAAAAACATTATGTTTAAAAATCTGCATATCATTACACTCATTACATATATTTAACCTTTTACTTAAGGACACGGTAGCAGAATGAAACAGTAGATCATAATAACGATCGTATTGGCAGTTTTTCCACCAAATTTTAGTTCACATATACTTTTGTCCTTATATAGCATCACTGAAGGAGAAGTCAAAGCTCTACTACTAGTGACAACAAAGTAAGTGTGTGTAACCTCTGACTTCAATATTCTGAACAGATGCACACTAGAAAAGATAACCAAATGTCCACTAAAGGTTGTCTGGTAAAGATTCAATTTCTTGATTTTTCCAGTTTCAAACAGGAAACAGCATCTGAGGTCAGGGATCTCAGACTCTCCCCAGAGGAAAGGTAGGTGTAAGCATTTTACAGAAGAGAAATGAGGAGACTTGCATAACATTAAGAAATGAATCAGCAACAAGTTTGGGAAAAGAAACAAACAGAAATGCTGACTCTTATCTTCCTGTTTTAATGACACAATTTATTTCAGAGAGATGAGAATTGAGATAAAAAAATTAATTTCTAAAAATTATTTATCCATTCTGGACATTCAATTTTACTTTCAGAGATACAAATGGCTACTTTATTAATTGAATAAAAAAACTCATAAAAATATTTTAAGAAAGTAGATATATATTTTTTTAAACTTGCAAAACATCTTTCTATGATTGGTACAAAACAAATACAAATATGTTTCTGTATTCACCTAGAAAGTAAGTTGTGTGATGAAAAACAATCTGAAGCAAACATAGTATTTTCTTTTCCGAAAGCATGACTGACATATTTCAAGTAAGTCAGACGTGGCCGGCAAAAAAATAACTGGAAGAGTCCCTTACCTGCCGAGAGATGGAGCTGCTTGTAGGATCTGGCACCGCAGAAATAAGGTTGGCAGTGCTCTTTCTATGAACACTATTCATACCAGGCATTTTAGTGATTTTACAGGCTTTGCTACTAGAACTAGAGTTTTTACGTTTTTTTCCTTCTGATTTGTCAAAAGAAAGGGGTGGAGAAGACACTGCATTATGTGCTCCCAGGGAGTGGTCCCCTGGGTGGTGCACAAGAGAAGATACAGACAGATTAGAGGAGTCAATACTGCTTACTACCATGCTCATGTGTTTCACTGAGTCTGTTGAACTACTTGATAATGAAGTCCGTCCTGAGGGCTCCGATTTGGCACTGAGTGGGCTTGTTCCGTTATTTGTATTGTGCACAGACATACTGTTATAGGAAGATGTAGCCTGATAGGAGTTCAAAGTTGAACTGGGGTTCAGGACACAGTTCTTTTTGTGGGACCCTGAAAATGAAGACGAGGAAGATGTCTGCAAAGATAATGAGGATGATGACGACGACGATGATGATGACTGCGGCTTTTTCTTTTTGTTACTTGAAGACTCATCACTCCGAGATGACAGGTCTTTAACTTTTGAGGATTTGCTGGTTTTTGTTTTGGATGGCTTGTGGGATGGGGAAGGGATGACTGCTGGTACTGGTGACACAGCTGATGGCGCCTTAAAAGTTGAGTCCATGATACTGAGGCTTGCAGCCACATGAGGAAAAGCTGTAGTGTGTGACATAATGGAGTTTGTATCCGACGTTGTCACAAAGGCTGCATTTGATAACATGGCTGATGTCATTATGTAAGAAGAAGAAGTGATTCTTGAACTGATAGGTGTTGAAGGAATATACACCGCACTGGGGTTGCTGAAAGGCTGTAAGACTGACGCTGGAAAAGGAGTGGAGACATGTGCTGCTGGAGAAGGCATGGGACTATCTGCTGCAGGAGGAATTTTCCTAAACACAGAAGAAAAAAAAAAAAAGGAAGTCTTAGATACATAAAAAATTCAATCCCAACAATGCAGATAAGAAATGATTTCTGTGAAGGACCAACTTATTAAAAAAAGGTAAACCTAGTTCATTCTAATTTTGGTTCCCATTCTACCGATCACACACACTTGGACATTCACAGTTCAAAATCAGCCCTGGATTTTACAACAGCTTAAAAATGCTTTTACGTCTGTTTTTTTTTCCTCTTTTTAAACTTGCAATTCCACTATGAGGTTCTTTGAGATATCATATAAACAACAAAACCCAAACCACATGTTGTTTTAATATTGTAAAGATTCATGAAAGCTGGATCATGAAGTATATTTTCCTAAAAATTAATTTTGAAATGAGGCACATTAGCTCCATGAAAGGCAGCAGAGGCCTAACAGAAAATGACTGGGTAACGAACAGTGCAGCATAGTTTTCCTTATAGAATTCTGTCATGGCACATGAGCCCTAACTGCGTAACTCAGTTAAACCAGCACTGAGCTCCATTTCAGCACAAGTGCCCCATGCAGCAATTAAGTACATAGTGTTACAATTTAATTACTTTATTACAAGTTTCATTTAATTTTTTACCAAACAATTAAAATGGAAATAAAATGCCTGATGGTGGGATCCATAAGCATTCTAGTCACTATTTTTCATTCATTGCATATGTTTTGCTTGAAAGTTCAAGTTATGGAACAGTTTCAATATCAACCTAAACTCACAGGTTATATTTGATATGGGGAGTAAATGAGCCAGTTTGGGGGTTTGTGAAGTACCTAATCACTGAGCTAGGGGAGGAAAGGAGAAAAGCTCATCCCTTTCCCAGTGCAGTGCTATTCCCACGAGCTCATTCAAGAGCTGGTTAGACAGGATTAACTAGGTAAGTTATTGATTAATTTCACTGATACTGAAAAACTGACAAAATATTAAACTATGCTTGATAAACTTTGTAACCAGTTGAATGCTATTCTGAGAATAAAATTTAATAATATTACTTGTAAAAATAGTAGAATGTATTCATATTGCTTTCAATTCAGCCAACATCTTCTATTATTTTATCTAATTCAGTGTTAACAAAGAACCGGACTTCGACAATGTCTCTTGGAAAATTATCAGGGGAACTTTTCTCATTATTTAGACTAAAATTTAATTCACAGTTTAATCCTATTTCTCTTTGTTAAGAACCTGTTTATCACCATAACTCTGCCCTTGTTATCCTCACTACTGACACCTTTCCAGTTATTAAAGGCTTACTCTCGCCCTCAAAGCAGGATGATAAAAGAGCAGCACTGGGTGTGCTGTTTTATCATAAATCAAATCCTAATTACAAGTGTTCTCTCCTGGTATTCTTCCTACGGAGACTGTCAGACAGAACACTGTTTATGGCACAATTACATAAGGGATTACATACAGTCCATGCCTCCAGAAATGAAGAAGTCCTGCTGCCTGTGACTTGCTATGCAAACAAAGCTGCTTATCAGATCTGTTCCACAGTTTATTTTTCAAGAAGGGCCAATAATTCTTACCCATCTTTGTAAAGCACTTTGAGAACCAGGGATAAAAAGTACTTTGTAAACATTATTATTCTCACAACATGGCCTTGCACCCCTGTACCTTTAGCTACAGCTACAGAGCTGCATTAGCACCAGTTATAAACTAACAGCTCTACGCATACCCCTGCTTGGGGAAGACAGGAAAAGATCAGCCCAGAGGAGGGTTGAGGACAACAGCGGAATACAATAGGGGTTAAGCACTGTGTGCTTCCTGTGTTATACAGAAAAGTAAGTACGGATGGAATTCATTAAGATATTAGAGATTACATAGACAGAATTTGGGAAAACATTTACAATTGGATTTAGTGGGAGCAGGATAAGGCCTGTTTATTTCTTGTACCATATAACTACTATAGAGGTTATTTTTGGTTTTCATGATAGTAGTGGTACTAGTGACACATTTTCGCAGATGCCCAAGTGTCTTTTCTCCTGACAAACAAAGCCAATAGATAACAAATTTTAATCCTCCTATTTAAAGAAACCAAATTAGTTTTATTTGTGGAAGTAGACAGACACTAGTTAACAGCCAAATCTACAAAGTAGAGGAGAGGAACCCTTTGCAGATCAAGTGTGATCTGTCTCTAAACAGACATGAAACTGTCCCTTTTTACAGCAAACCCAACCATTTCCAAACTATGTCTCCCAGCACAGTAGCACTGTTATCATCAAGTTACCAGGTTAGTCAGACAAGCCAAGCTTTAGTGTTTCAAAAATATATTTAAATAAAATTCAAACCTTGTTTATCTAATGGCTGGTATCCAATGAATATAACACAGTCCTAATAATAAACAGTGACATGAAACACTGCACTTTAGTGTCATTACATTGGAAGAAGAATGCATGTTCTGTAGCAGAATACCCCCAAAAAATCAATCCTATCTGCAGATGCTATGAGCTTTTCAAATATTTATTTTTTAAAAAATAATTAGCATCTTTTTCAGAAGTGCTGTCTATTTTAATGTGTCTGTGTAGCCAAAACCTATAGTGCTCGGAACGTGCATACGTGATATAGAGGTGCTTCAGTAGTTAATAATAATCAGAATTTTAAGACGCCAAAGGCATTATGGGCAGTATGGACTAAAAAACTATCAATATTCCATCTTATGCACAGGCAAATGTGTACTGAGTTCCTTATCTTACAACACGAGTCTTACAGTGCAAAGTCTGAATGGGTGATATGGGTGCATGATACAGGTATAAAAACCTAGGCAACATCTAAACTGTGTTATAAAACAGTATGATATCAAAACATATCTCTAAACCCAGAAAATCCTGAGCTTTAATGCTTTTAAAGAATGTTAACAGAACTACTGAATTATTCCTCCCCAGATTCAGAGGGACTAAAAAAAAAAAAAAAGTCCTAAATCTGGCAGAAATTTACATCAGAATAGGAGATTGTCCTGTTGTGCTGCATATTCCTTAACAGAGAAGAGAAAATTTGTACTCATATTACTGCTATGACTTAATACAGAGGTAATTCTACAAAACGCTTCCCATGGAGTGTTTAATTTAGAAGTTTTACAGAATTAAAATTGTTAAACTACCCACCAAGTGTAAAAATCCCACTTACTTCCACATCTGTGAGTTCAAGTGTTTTTCCACCATGGAGTTTAGTGCGAATCGAAAATGGTCCCATCTTCTGTCAAAGACATAGTACCCTCTTCCCATTAAGCGACTGCCATATGAACAAAACTGAAAGAAAAGATATTTCAACGTTGCTTATAAAAAATATTCCTGCATTGTAAAATAATTGTAATTTATAGATCAAGGAACATCTTTGTAATTTGTACCATGCATTTAAAACATTTTTAAAAAGGTGTTTTTCACTACTTGCAGCATCCTTTGTGCATGATATCTGAAATATGTGCACAATGTTTCAGCTTACTGTGAAGTATACTTCAATCTTCACTAACAAGTCAGTTTACTATCAGGTACCTATGTATGACGGAGAAAGAATATAAATGCTGAGGTACTTGTAAGGAAGCAATTCTGGCTAATAATACTCTTACTGCCTCAGAATGACAGTTACACCATTGTGTGTACATTAAATCTTGTAATTGTGTAACAGAAATAAAAATATAACTGAAGACAAAAAAGGTGCAATGGGAGCATCTTTAATATCTACTTAATAAACAAACAAACTAGTGACATTTCAGTAAAAAAAAAATTATTGCCATGGCGCCTGTGCTACAACAGAACACCGGACACATTCGTTACAGCGTATGAAAATAATCTAGAGGAGTAGTAAATATTTTGAGAATTCTGCAGAGCTCAGGAGTATTTGCACCGCTTCCTCTGGAGAACTTCCTGCAAAGTTCTACTACACTGCCATGGTATGATCAGGAATCTACCCTGTCTTCAGTTCGGTTTTACTGATCTCACGTTATGTAGAGAACTGCCACAACACCTATTTGTGGGAGAGAAACCCATTATAAATCATCCTCAGAAAACAAGACAACTCTCCACCATGCAGGGACCAAGGCACACAAATTACAAATTCTGGCCGAAGCAGAGGCCACTGATGCAGTAGAAAAGCGCCCGTTTAAAGCACTTCTCAGCTTAATGAACAGCACGTGGAGACTGTAACTGTTTATCTTAAGTCTGTTTCACAACAAGGTTAAACAGGTTAATTAAAACCACCACTGCAGTTGATAAACAAGGCTCACCTCCCAGTGAGGTGATACAGATCGGTTGCCACTAAGAGGCAGTTTAAGAAGCTACTGCCTTTTTGATTACTACCACCTAGCTGGGAGAGGGAGTATGTAAGGAGAACAGTCCACTTCAGTATGAAATTTATCAAGTTAGCTTGAACTGTGCTGAAGGCGACTTACACTGCCTTTTCTGACTTCATCTTGAAATGGACTAAGAACAGTTGCACTGTCAGTCAGGGCTTCAGTTAACAGATGCTAACATTTGGAAGAACAGATGAGTAAGTGGGATTTACCTTGAAACGGAACTATGATCCTAAAACAAAATGGCTATTGCCAGCCATGCCTCACCAACAATGCCTGCATGAGAACTGGCTGCGCTTAGATTATTTTTAAATTATTTTTTAAACTGTGTGGACATCCAGGAGTGAGCCTTTAGTTTTTAACTCAAAAAGAAGCAGCCAGCAAAAATGAAGTAGAATACAAGAGAACCAAGGAAGCAGGTTACTGCATATCATAGCATTATATGGACTACAATAATTCTTTGTGTTTGTTTTATTCTGAATATCATACGGAAAACACTAAAGTGTATTCTTCATTAATTTTATTCTTTGGCTCAATTTTTAGGAGAACCAACTGCTTAGAAGTTGAAGAGTTCTCCCACTGCTTCTTGGTTTGTACAGTGTAAACAAAGTCACACTGCAGAGACAAGGCCACAAGGCAGCTCTTACCACTTACAATGAAATTTGCACTAACACAGGAGAAAGACAAAAACAGCTGCCGGAGAAGCACATACTTAAGGCACCACCAGAGCAGATGGGCATGCTCTAGACTTTCCATTTTCAGATGAATGAAGCAATAGCTTCTAAGTCCACATACACTCACATAAATGATATTTAATTACTGCTTCACACCAGACTACAAAAACCAAAGCAGCACTGTAACAGCACTTTGCTGCCATACGATTTTCAGAACTATAACCAATCGCAAGGTAGAGTTTCCTAAGAACTATGACAACAAATAGATTATCTGTTCATATCACATTTAAACCAATGCAACTTTTCTCAGTTTAGCAGAATTACACCTGAGTTGCAGTCTATGGAGAGGAAAATCTAAAACTGTAGCTTCTGATTTTCTGCTGCTCATCCTGTTCTCCAACCTAGCAATGTTTGTCACATGCACTGACCAGTCTTCTCCTACCTTATCCCATCCGTACCATTTTCTATCAAATGTATTTGTTCTCTTCAGAATACAGTTTTCAGAATGTAAGGCCCTAATTCCTTACATTTTTACTAGATTACGTCTTTTCTCTCCTTTCTCTTATTACATAAGAATAACAGCAAGGCATGCCAGAGACAGACACATACCCCAAGAGGTCTGGGATGGTGTCCAGAAAAATGACAGTCTAATTTCTCAGATTCTTCAGCTCCATCCGCTTCTCCTTCATCACTGGACAATCTGCTTGTTAAATCTCCTCCCATGGAAGGCAGTGGCAGTTCTGGTACGCACCCACTGTGGTTTGAAGAACTGTTGCTGTTTATGCTATTTGCAGATGACGGTCTGGAAGGAGAATATACATTTAAATCATCAATGTTCAAACGTTCTGTAAAACTGCCTGCCGGAGTCAAGTGTCAAAGTAAATTACCCCAGAAATGATCATATAAAGAAGGACAGTAAAAGATACAGAATACCTGACATTTCATCCTGTCAGAAATATATCACTGGTTATCATCAAGTTAGCAGAAGCATCTTTGTATTGCCTGAAATTTTAAATTTGCTATGGAGTTTCAGATCTTGAGAGAGGCAAAGTATATTAAAAATGCAAACAAAAATCAGATGTGTAAAATCTTCTTACATTGCACCATTACTCTGCTACTTGATTAATCCCAAGGGTTCAGTTATGAAATTCTATTTCATACCAAAATCCTACTGAAATTAGCATACTAAATGTACTAAGAGCATTTACCTGACACCCTCTACAGCTAGACTAATAAGTGAAGTAACTGGGAGGACCTCTTAACAGCATGTAGATTTTCTTTACGGTTGTCTGAAAGCGCAAAACAAAGTGGGAATGCCTTTGCATCACAAGGTGTGATGGTGCCTTGCCTTTCAAAAGTAGCTTGGGAACAAATCATATTAGAAGTGGGGGTGAAAAGGATTCTCAACTACAGCCTGTACAACCAAGCATGTATGTGGACCTCTGAGGTTGGAGGAGATGTCCACATTGAGCAAAATCTGAAGATCTTAAATCTTATGAATTTATGCGCTCAGGACACAGCAGCCACCAAGACTGTGGACAGGTCTCCTCTTCCAAACTGAGCAGGGATTGATCAACAATGTCCATCAGCTAGAAGTAACTGCTGCAGTTGCTGTTGCAAGGGATAGATTGTGCGAGTGCTCCTCAGCCTTCAGGAAAAGTCGGCCAGGTCAAGCCAAGTCACCTTCAGTGAAACTGGCAAGCTTTGCCTCAGCAGAGCAGGGAGCACTCGCCTAAACTCTTCCAGCAGCAGAGCTGCAGGCTTGCTGGCTCCCAGCAGAGCAGTAGCAAGGCTTTTCTCTGGCACAGCTGCTTGCAAAAACAGATGGCAACAGAACAGAGGCACTGCAGCAGAAAGAGAAGTGTAGACTGTACAAACACAATGTGTGACTGCTAAAATCCTCCTCCTCGTGTACCACTACCTTTGCAATTTCTTCAACTGACTCTCACTGAATCACATTCCAGTTTTGTTTCTTTGACTGTAACACCTACTGAAAACAATGTCTGCCTGTCCCTCTGTGCTCCTCTCTATGTAAGGACTGTGTAAGGTTACTCCTTTTACAAGAATTATGCAGACTTCTCACCACTTTATTTATTTACAGGTATTTTTCCATTGTCCTTTCACTCAAACCCTGTAAGACCCACCTCTGCCACTGTATGAATAAAATTTCATTACAGCTTGATGAACACACAGAGAACATTGGAAATGGCTGTCTCTGTAAGACTTGGGATAGCAAATACAACAAGTATGTCTTTGAAATAGGAACTATCTTAGTACAAAAACCACAAAATGGGCACCCAATCCTGATCAAGGCTTCTGCAAATCAAAGAAATATGAAACAAAATAAATACGAAGAAAACCAACTAGTTTAGCTCTACCTACTCCAGCCAAAAGCAGTACCAAGAAAAAACCCCCAGCCAATGAAACAAAATGTATGGGAAGTTTACCAGAGGAGAAGTAGAATTCAGTAGATCCAATACATTACACTATTTTTTCTAAAGGGATGTCTTTATAAGTTTGCATTGTCTGTCTGAAGACTGTTTTTGTCCTTTACAAGAAAAATATCTTCAAAATGAGGAAAGACATGCTATGGACAGTTTCAAATAGTTTTAAGAACTAGCTCCTTACATTGCTATTTACACTAAATTGCAGTTTAAACATGGCATTTCATTAATGTAATTGGTGAAGAATTTGTAGAGAAAAATTCTACATAAATGTGCAGAATTTCACTACCAGTACCTACCCTGATTCTTGTAAATAGATTTTTATTCCCAAAAGTGCCAGATTTGACTCAAATATAAACTTTCCTAATGATCACTGACCATTTTAGCAAAAAAAAAGAAAAATGCAGTCAGTCTGAGATTTCGATCAGAGGGTGGACATGACCCCTCACCCTGTTCCCAATCAGATCACAGCCTACCATGGACAGATTTAGGTTAACGTAAATACAGTCTATCTGCTACTGCTAAGATAAACTCTTATATTAATATGTTTTATCATGCAATAGCCCAAAGAAATACCAAATGCTTATAAAATAAGCTGTATGAAAGACTACGACATTTCTTAGAGCACCTGCAGAATGCAACATTCCACACTGGAGAACTGCTTACCTTGGAAGTACAGAATTTGGTGGTCTAGATTTTGCAGGAGATGTTACTTTAGATTCTTGCCCAGAGTTCACTGAAGATCCTGACAAAGAGTCTTGTGCTGGTGTGGGCTGGCTCTGATAGCTTTCCCTTGCAGATGGTGGATGCTCTTTGTCTTTTGCAACTTCTTTTTCTCTGGATCGAGCTTTGTGTTCAGCTAGAAGGATGTCAAACTGTTTTTTACGGCCTGGAACTGCTCGTCGATGATTAAGTGAATGAGTCTAAAAATAGGGTGGTTAAAAAGCATTTGTGTGTGCATGACATTGTTTATGAGTCCTCTATACTTCCGATACACCACAACTCTAAAAGATAAAATCTACTTCAAACAACTTTAGCCACAATTATGGAAATAATACCGTTATTCCACATTATCTTTGATAATTTATGAAGTCATTCTTAAGAAATGCCAACATCAAGGCTAAAATTACTTTTTCCAACAATTTTCATATAATAGAGTCTATTGACTTACCTTTTCCAAGACAGAAAATACAATTCCAATAATTTTAAAATATTAAGAAGTAACATCATTGTAGCTCTTACAATGAAAAATTGATTTAATTGGATTGAAAAACGTGAATACACTTTAAAGCGGATTTAACTGATCATCTCTACTGACAGGCAGCACACACACATACAAATGTTCACTATAAATGTCTTATATTGCTGCTACTTTTTGACATGAGACTTACTACTATCACAAGGGCAGCCTCCAAGTAATTTATTATACAAAAATCATGTCAATTTTTTACTAAAAATTGACTATACTTCAACATTGTTGCACACATGGACCAAAAAAGGAGCATTGAAAATAATGCCTGTGCTTCTGCATGAATCATTAATGCTTTCTGCATAACAAAATGACAAGGAAAAAAAAATCTTTTTAGAAATATCAGTGGAATAATGCAGATGCTCTGATTCAAAGAAACAGAATTACTCAAAAGAATTACCTGAAGACAGCGTCTGAATACCATACCCATTGTCTGTAAGACAGGAGCAGGTATGACCTCTCAAACTACTGTGGCAGGATTTAAACTATAACAAAGGATCTGATATTTTATCTTCTAAGAAAAATACCTTGCAGGTGAGCGATCTTGTGCAAGGTTTCTTTGTTTCAGGATCCAGTACTCCACAGTGTTTATTTGGGTCAAATTCTCTTTCTGTTTGATGGGGGGTGGGTAGAAAAAGAAGAAAAAATAGATTACTACAGAAATTTTAACCACAGTAGCTATAATTTTTGCCTGATAGAACTTAATCAGCCAGGCTCAACCTGCACCATTTCCCGACCCCAGTACCCCATAACAGCATTGCATGCATCTCTCATACAGTTGTGCATTTTTTTGTCCTTACATGTTTCAAACTAAAGCAGGATTTCAGTCCCAGACTTCATAGAAATAACTCTGCTCACAGAGCTGTGCCCAACAGAGTGGCCCAAACACAGGAACAAGCAAAATACCCGGGAGTTCAATTCCCTCTCTAACACTGTCTGCCTCCGAGGCAAGGAAATACAGCATTTGCAAATGCAGCTTCTGAGTCTGGCTAAGAGGCATAAAGACTGAGCATCAGAAGTGCTTTGAACAACATTTCTTTGACATACTCAGAAACTCTGAAAAACCACCTGTTTGTGTCTCAGAAGTTAACGCAAGATTACTACTGGCATTTTAAAACCAAAATTTATCTAAATCTGTGCCCTAAATCTGTGTAAAAATTACATGCATGTTAGCTCTTATTTCTCCAAGTGAAGGGAGGCGTGGAGTTTAAAGTTTGCAGAGATTATGAAAAAAAAGACATTTACATGAGTTCTACTCATGATTAACATTAAAAGTGTATTAATATTTAATAAGCTGTATTTGCATATTTCATTTTCATTAATATTTTAGTAGATATATACCACAGATAGCATCACCTCCTCTAGGTTATGTTAATATAATTTTAGAGTTTGCACTACAGAGCTGTAACAAAGCTAAGGACATATACTTTTTAGTTTATGCCACCAAAAAAAATCTACCGTTATCTTTATATACCTTGACATTGCATGTTTTAATTGGCAGACTGGTTTGCTTTTGTTTGATAGCAGAATATAAACTATTTGCCAAAGCCCATTTTAACTATACAGTGGTGTTACATTCAGAGATAATACACATCCTGTACTCAAATACAAAGTTTAATCGGAGGATCTAAAAACTCCTTGTAAACAACCAAATCAGAGCTAAGATGAAGACAGCAATTCACAGCTATGTTGCAATGTTATGACAGCATCACAGCAAGTAGAACAGCTGGAAGAAGAAATGTGAGGCCAAGTCACCTCTGTAGAGGAGAACTGTTGTCCAGATATCACAATTACTAGGAGTTTTATGTATCCTGCTATATGGACTTAAAAATGATAAAGCAATCAGTAAATAAGTGGTTATGTTTCTGACTTATTATCAGAGACATCCCAAAAAGTGAGTTTGGAAAACACAGTAACCATAACCCTGTGGAATGTGTTCTGAAAGTCATCAAGTGAGGACTGCTTTGGACCAGCAAGTAAACACACTTCAAAAAAATCAAAAGTGCTCCCTTGGGGAGCATCCAGATTGCAACTTGTCAGTAAGACTGTCCCAACTGAGCAGGACTTTGCAGGACTGATTACAGCAAAGACAGTTTCTAGGAAATCATACAGAGGTAAAATCAACATAGTGAATTATAGTAAAAAAAAGTGTAAGCCTCCACCACCTACTGAACAACAAAATAACATGCTTTCCCTGAGAAACAGAAAATATGAAAAAAACAGGGAACCACGTCTCCTGGCTGAAGCGTGTGTGGCTGTTCCAGAGAAGTCATGAATGTCTAATTGCCAGCTACAGATGTGCCTGGTTTGGGCAACACATGAAATGAAAATTATCACCTTGGTATCAACAACAAAATGCAGGTTCTGACTATCTCTGTGTTAGGAAATGTCTAGCGTGAGAACCCCTAGACTCCTGTGCACCGGCACAGCTTGAGGAGGCTGTTTCTCCAGAATGGATTCCACTTCACATTTGGTGGACGGAGTAAAGAGCGTTCATTATAACCTCACTGAAAGTAGAGGAGGGGTCAAAACTGAACTCTCAAACTCCTGTTTGCAACACAGCAGATATTCTTGGTTTAAACTGGGCATCTGCATTCTTTAACTTCACCCTGAAGAGAACTGCAACTAAGGAAGACTTAGAAAAAAAATAGTTTTTTCCAGTTTTCTACGAGGGAACACAGATTCACTGATGCTGGGCAGCTACACACTGTCTTTTGTGGTTCCATGAGCTGTTTCCTCTCTCTCACCGACAGCACTCCTGAAAAGAGGGCAGGTTCATTCATCACCCAAACAACCACCAGTGCTCAGAAAGGAAAAAACCAAACTTCAGCCACAGTAAGGGAAATGGTATGAGAGAGAGTGGAGTTGCTAAAAAGGAAAGAAAACAGATGTAAACCAGCCAGACCTACTAAGTAGCTTCAAAAATTAACAGCTGAACAGTTCCACAGCAGCAGACTGAGGGAAACGTAAATCCCCTAGCCACCCTCTCATTCTTTTAATGTGAAATGAATGAAATTTATGGGATATCTAAAACAATCATCTCCTTGACCTTCCAAGATCTCTTTCTCAGCCTTTGCACAGTTCTGTATAATAATGGAGAGGAATCCATCACACAGTGACACACAATCTGCAGGCCATTCATCTGCAGCGCTCTCAGGACTTCTCTTATTTGCATCATCGCTAAACGGTTGTGTTGCTGCATCAATACATGAGGCAGTAGAAGCAAGACTGAACAGATTCTGCATCTGATAATCACAGAGGAGCTTTAAAAAAAGGTACCAGTTCTGTGGATTTTTTAACCCTATACAAGTAAACTAATGCCTACTGAAGTGCTCAAACAGCCCTGTGCAGAGTCCCAGCCTGCTGGAAATTTCCACCAGTGAAACATTCTGTAGCCTAGAAGACACAGCAAGTGACAGCTTAGAGACAGAATAGTGATGGAGTCACCCCCACAGTAAAGCAAGCAAGCTGAAGGAAGGCCCTACAGAAATTATTCTCCTTTATGAACATATTCCAGGAAGCACTCATACAAAAAAAGGTACATGTATCACCTACAGCCCTGCCGTGTTACACAGCGACACAAGGAAAACAAGTATCTCAAAAAGTATCAGTTTCAATTGCCCAAGTAGGAATTCAAAATTGATTAGCTAAATTAAGGATCTAAACCATTAAAGGAAATAACGGTATAAAAGAAGACAATATTTTAAATTAACTGGAAAATAGAGAGAGTTTTTATTAGAATAACCAATTGAATCTTAGCAAGTGAAACGTAAGGTTTAAAAGCCTCATCAGCTACTTCCTCTTAATATTTTTTCATTTTGTGAAATGCTACAATGAACAACGGTTCTGTTTTCTTATACACCACCTTTAACTAGTTAAGAAAGCAATCAGTGTACCGAATCCTTTACGGAAATGGCGTTGTTCCATACCCCACACAGCCCTAGCAAATACCTCGCACTGGTCTGGAATCAAGCCAAGGTAGCAGCACCATAGGCTAACTGCCAAATTTGAGAAAATGAAAAAAACCCTGATATTCAGTCAAAAAAAAGGGGCACACTCATTAACTGGAAATGAAGGCACTTATCTTGTACAACTTATACTTGGTTCACAACTAGTGCACATTTAGAAATCATGTGAACCAACTCGCTGCCAAACTGACGATCCAATGTGGATCGTGCTGCCATTAGCAGAATTAGCCTTTCAGTACACACAAGAAGTTCCTGCCCAAATCACAAAGTACTGCCAACTGATGAATAGACCCTGCACAGCTTCTGAAGCCGTAAACTTGAGTCAGTTACTTTTGCTTTAAAAAAAAAAAAAAAAAAAACAACCCTCAAAACACCTTGCTTTCATTCAGAGCAAAAATACGTTTTCAGCTTTAGTGGGCAAATTCTCTACTCACTGCCCAACAGGTGCCATTGGTCAGCTCTGGGGAACCCCACAGAAAATAATTCTTCCTCCCAATGGATGGCAATCTTTCTAACGGAGCTTCTGCCCTCCCACGATGGGGTGTTCTGTGCTTTGCATGGGGGACCTACATCCTCAATACTGCCCTGCCTAAGGCCCTCCAGGGCATTTCCACATCTAATGTTCCTCCCTCAACCCTACATCCTGTCTTCCTGAGAAAGATTGAGATCCCCATGCTACAAACATCTTCACTCATGTGTGAATCACAGGGGGAGAGGGATGGAAGGCAATTATTACTTTTAAGACTTGCCCAGCATTTCCCATACCTTCTTAGAATTTTCCAGTATTTAAAACCAAGAAAGAAGATTCTTTAAAAAATCATGACTTGGTGGATAATTCAATGTCTTAAACCTCAACTGCTCAACTTGATCACGACTAAAGTCACCCAACCAAGGCACATTTCTTTTGTTGTAAACTGACCTAAATTACATAACGTCTTGAGAAAGCCTTCTGCCTTTCTGTTTTAATGCATTTACTTCCTTAAAAACTTATATTTGGCACATTGACCAGCTGAGAAACACATTAAACACTCTAATTTCAAGTTAAACAGAATGTGTACACTGAAAATATTTTACACATGCTAAGAGTGTGAAAGTTTTCTTTTTCATTTATGCAAACTGGCATCTTACAGTAAAAAAATCAAACCAAAACCCACTACAGCATTTTGTAAGTACATTATTTCAGAGCTACAGAAATATTAATGAAGACAGACTGCTGCAAAAGATAAACTACATCACTCACCTGAAAGTCTTTTGTAAGGCTTGTTACTGCTTTTAGTGCCATTTTGGTGTTTCTTATCTATTGATGGAGCTACAATTCCTTTGCCGTTCAGAATCTTTTCTGGTGACGGTGGCACTGACTTGGATGTCAAACCAGATTTAACCAAAGATGGAGCAGGTACGGTGGATGAAGAGGCTGAGGAGGAGGTGATGGTGGTAGTGGTTGCAGAATTCATTTTAACATTGGCACCGTCTGCCTTCACTAGGTTAGGAATTTTCTCTAGACTGACTACTGGAACAGGAACACTGCAAAACCAAAGAAAGATCTTCAAGTTGTATTTTCTGTACCAAATATTTACAGTTACTTCATCCCCTTCCACAGATAACAAAATTTCTGCAAGTGACACAGTATCTTCAGACCAGACTAAAATGAAATACTTACTGCCTCTATTGACTATTTTTGTTCAAACAAATATTTACAAAACCAGGCATCTGTAAAGCCTGGAAATGTAGAAAATGATGAAAATGAACATTTGTAATTTTTTTTAAGATCCAATCCCCTCCTATTCATAAACAAAGTAAGTCTTTCGTACACAGCAAAACATACTCCCTTACATATGTGGTCTCATGCCTTTAACACAAGCATATACCAGATGTGTATCCTGTGCTAAACTCACTGTGGTAAAGCAGCTTGCTAACAATATTAATAATTTTAAACAAACACAAAAATAATTCATTTGCTCAGATGTGTCTGAATGACATACAAGTTCTGGAAACAAGGAAAAAATATCTTAAGCATAGAAATTTTAACAGCTTTCCCTTTAAAAGTATTAAAATCCCATGTGAACTGAGTATTACTAAAATATATCTGTAACAAAATTTTATGAACTTAAAAAAAATTCTCAATATAATTATTAGCTTAGTTCGCCCTTTTAAGAATAAAGTTTTCAATAGCTAACTAACTTCTTCTAACTTAACTACCACCACAGCTATTTGTGACACTAACAAATGTTACCTTCTCAATTTGTCAGCAAAAAAGACTGACAAGTGATTTTTCAATTCCAACATTATTTTAACACTTCCAGCTCCTACCTGCATTAGGAAATATCCAACAATATCTGCTTTTTACCTACCCAACAACTCCAAAATTGGATGTCTTGTAGCTACCAATAAATATATAATTTATATACCCCTCCTTACTGAAACAAACCCAAAGAAAAAAGTATTAACTGATAAAACTAAATTCTCAGAGCTTTAAGGCTAGGTTTCACTGGAGGCTGCAAATGAAAACATCTCACTTATTCAGTTCTTCCCATACACTGCCCAAAGAGTTGCTTCTGCCAAATAGCTGACTATCTGCCTTGTAAGCAAATTCACACACGGATCATGTAAAAATTACAATTTTCAGACTATCACTGCATGCTGAGCAAGCAAAAGAAACACAAGTTTTCGTAAATACAAATGCAATGGTGATGTTTAAAAGGTAAAACAAATTCCTTATCTAGAAGCATAAGAGTGTCCTTCGCAGTATTTCTCTAACTAAGCTAACCTCCGTAATTTTAATCCCCAACATAAAGGTGACAGTCAGGGAGGCTGCCCCACACAGAAAAACTTCTTAAAACTCAGGGATTCTTTCATCTATTATCATCTTAAAGGCTTAACTTGGTGCACATGCTTAAAGGTAAAATGAAACGTATTTATAAAGAGTGTGAAATGACTCCTTAGCAAACTGTACTGAAAGAACAATCTGCTTCTTGCACACCACTGCAGTAATTTTGAGCAGAAGTACTACTTGTGTGACCTTTGTTAAACATGCAACCACTGTTACATCAGTATATATTCTGAAGTACGCTGGCATGTTGCAGTTCAGGTAAGCAGAACTTCTTGCCAGAGACCACACTGTTGTCAGTGTCCCAAGACAGGCAACATTTGCCTGTTGGCACATCCCTGTATGGTCTGGGGCTTCCCACCATTCACAAGTCTCAGATGATTTCAGTCTTTTGTGTCTGAAAAATGGCACCTTTGCTACATTCTTCCTACGGAAGGAATGGTTAACAGGTGTGGAATTCCTACAATCAGAAAAAGATGATTTTGAGATGGCATGCTCCATGGGACACTCTTTGGAAACATCAGCAGGGTCCAAAATAACTCAAGTCTTGTGGTACCATAAATCCAGCAGTCAGCTAGTCCGAATAAAGATCCGACTGCAGTAAAATGTAGAGCGTTGGCCAGTAACTAAGCAAAAAAATGTAACTTGCTCACAAAACCAGAACTGCATTAAGTGTTTAAATGAATGCAAACATGGAGCTATGAAAGAGAGATTCCATCCCCTACTTCTTTAAACTCCTTTGAATTTTTTAAGTTAAATGACAGACAAAAAATATAACACCTCAGGCTATGAACTAATTTTTTTTTTTTGCTTTTAAACAGATGGCAATTACATTTTCTCAAAATAGGAGAATTTTTCTACTCTAGATCATGTAGTTTTACTCTATAAAAACTTCATAAAAACATATGACAAATCTTCATGCCCAGTTTCTAAGATCTATCTTAATTAAAAGTATTCATACACAGTGAAAAGGCCAAGTGTATTATCTGGTCTAGTAGTAAAATATGGTTGATAAATATGAAAAAAGTTTCTCTGTTTTGCAGTGCTCAGATCCTCAAATCCTAGGGCACATACAGATGGATCAGTGATAGTGAAAAAAACCCAGGAGAGGGAACATTTTTACTTAGTTTTGTTACAGATCAACAAGTCAACCTTCATAATGCATTTCATTGCAATGTAGAAGAAAAAACAAAAAAAAAAATCCAGTATTTGAAGACACACATTCTAGAGGACTACAGAAAATTATTAGATTTTAGAAGCTACAGATGTTTTTTTTGGTGTTTTTTTTTTTTTCTTTTTTGTTTGTTAGTGTAAGTGGGTACTGCATTCAACACTAAGGAACTCTAGTTTCATCTTAGCATAACACATAAAGATGAACAGATAACCAAACAGCAAACTGGAAGCTGCACAGGACCAGTGACTGTGGTCAACTACTAAGGACTAAAAAGGGAAACAAATCACCATTGCTTATATTTGTATTTGGTGGTTAAAGAGAGTTCTTTTCCCAAACTGAGTCTTTTGAGTGAAAATTGAGGATTTATTTTAAAAGTTTTTTTGAAAAAATAAAAAATAATATTTTAAATCTTATTTCCTATGTTTTAAAAAGATTTTTTGAATTAAGAGTCTGCTTAGATTTATTAAAGACAACTGCTGAAAGGAACAATTAGAAAAACAACAGGCAACAAACACAAAAACTGAGGAAGGGCACAAGACAATCGGTAAAAGTGAGAAAAATGGGAGTACAGATGATTGCCAAAGATAGGTGTGAAAAAGCTGTATTCAGTAAGGACAAGTTTACTTATTTTTACAAAGTAAATTCTAGTAATATTAGCAGTATCTACCTAATGGACAGTAGAATAGCTATTAGTGATGCAAAAAAGGCAGAAACGTTCGGTATTTCTTCTGTACTAAGAAGGAAGCATGATAACATTCTCCAATCAGATAAAAATGGTTTTTGATTCCCTCAGTATGTGTAAAGTGACAGCTGAGAAATAATGCGTGGGGTTTTTTTGTTTTTTTGTTTTTTTTTTTTTTTTCCACGTAAGCAAATCTGGATAATGTGGCCTTGAGTTCCAAACGAGCTCAAGACATATTGGGTCTCAGCATATTAATTTCTAATTGAATCATAGAATATTTGGGAACTTAGAGAAGCTAGCTGAGTGCTGCTGTAGCATCCAAACTGAAAACTCAAACCAGGGCATCTTGGAAGAAATAATGGAAAAGCTAATAAAAATAAACCGATAAACAATTAGTTCACATGGTTCTGCTGCAAATCAGATCTTAGCAAAGAAATCTGGTTTCACTATTTGATGAGGTTACCAGTTAAGCTGACAACGATAAAATGTGAAAACATTCCGACTTTTGAAAAGCATTATAAAACACAAATAAGAACAGTTTAAACACAAATGTTAAACAACATAAAATTAAAAGCTAGTTGTTCAGAGATTTATGATTCAATAAGGGTGCTTGGTAGGGAGACTTTTTAGCCATCATTACCAAGTCTGACATGACTGAAAACTTCACTGATCTTTAGAAATTAATATACGATTACTAGCGATAACAGTTGCTGATGGAATCAGGATTGAGGGAAACTAAATAATGAAGAGACAAAGGCAGTTATAAAAAGTACCATGGAGTGTTTGATAAGTTCATTAATTCAAAAATATATTTTAATACAAGCAAATGTAAAGTTACACACAAAATAACAAGCTATTCAGGCTGCAGTGAAATACAGGGGAACAACACACTGGAAAATAGTGACAAAAATATTTAGTGGTCACAGTGGACAGGCAATATGAGCTTTCATAGTACTGTTGTGCTTGCATTAAAAAAGGGATGTGGTGAATAAGATTAAGGAGCAAATGTAGTTTTCACAAGTCCCTGGTTATACTGATACCGGAATATGGCTTCCAGTGTTGCTGACCAGTGGTTCAATACCAATGTTCATGAATTAGAAGGGAACCAGAAAAAGGCTGCAAAAGTACCTGAGGGCTACACAAAGTGCTTGATCATGATAGGCTTCAAAAATCTCATTCTCTTTTTCAGATAAGATAATGAATTTCCTTCTGTTTTCTCATGTTCTTCATCAGGCAGTTGGACTAGATGGTCATTGTAGGTCCCTTCCAACTGAAATTATTCGATCTTATTCTATTCTATTCTATTCTATTCTATTCTATTCTAACTACTACTTCAGCAGAATCTATGACAAAACCCTGAAACAAGAGGGGATTTCCTTCATACATACCTTGTGACAATTTTTTTAGTTCCAAGCCATTGCTTGTCACTGTCATTCCCAAGCAAGAAAAATAACTGCAGTATGTCACAACACTCCTCATAGCTGGATCTCCTAATTATCTCTGTTTTCCTTTCTTCAGCCTTTAAAAAAATTATTTTTCCTTGCTGTTGCATAATTTTGCTGGGGGTTTTTTGGTCATTCATAACCATATTAATTCTAAAATCTCAGCCACTCATTCAACTCTTTTCAAATTGTGTGAAAAGAAATTCACAAAAAATATAAAACATTGCTCTATTCTACATTGCTGGGATCGCCTCTACAATGTAACAAAGTATTTGTGATTTAGTGTTAGACTACATGATCCAAGTTAACTCTGCTGAATTTTGTTTCCAATTCCATGCTGCACTAGGAATATCCTTAAATCTTGACTAACTTTACTTTCTCAACTTCAGTATGAATAATGGTATTTCCTAACACAAAGAAATAAAGACCAAGAGGTGACCAAAAAAATCCTTTGAACACTGACATTATAAATTTTAAATTATTACCCAAAGGTATACACCTTTGTGATCCTATTTCTGTTTACAGAAAGAGTGCCAGTTCTCTACATGTCGAAGAAAACCACATAATTTCCATCTCATTTTCTTCCTTTTCAGAACTCCTCGCAGGCAATGGTTAATCCTTGTGGAGGGAGGTCAAGGAGACTTTCTTCAGCTGGTATCTCGGGGCTATCTTACTTTAACGTTTTACCCTAATTTTACACTGCCTCAGGATCACGGATGGGTGGCAATGAACACCCTGTAGCATCACAGCACCCTTAATCCTCCACGGCAGCACTCGGAAGTTGTGCTGTGGCATGGGAAGCAAAGTGGCATCCTTTGTGCAGGTCAGCAGTGAGGGAGAGAGTTCCAGGCATGCCTTTTTATAAGGCATTATATTTTATAAGGCCCTTTATAAGGGCAAGTATCTGGGCTACACTTAGTGTGATTGCTTGTTCATTATTATTGTTATTGCTACCAATCATCTTATTCTTTTCCTTTTTCTCTTTATTTTCTACCCCTTTTGCTATACCTCTTACCACCTCAGCTGCAAGCTTCAGAAAACGATGGTTTACATTTATCTTGTGCACAGTGCAGTTTTGCTCCAGCACTGCTCCAGTCTCTAAGCGCTGCTGTATTAATAGCAACGATGTTAGAGAGATACAGGGGAAGAAATCAGAGCTGACAGATATTTCTGGATTATGTATTCACAATAATCCTTCATATTCCAACTACAAGAAGGGAAGTATTAAAACAGCATCTACAAAAATGAAACAGTTCCAGATCACATTCATCATGCTTTTTAAAGTATTAGCTGAGGAGAAACCTGAACCTCTGCGGCACATCTTAGAACAACACAGGATTTGAAGAAGAGAAAGAGCTACTTGGTCAATGTTTAAGATGATGACTCAACCAAAACTATAATGAATTTAACAATGGAAGAGCTGGGTCTACATGCCCGCAGGCATGACAACAATCTACTGGACCATGCTGTTGTGAAGGCCATTGCTGACACACTAACTGTAACAGCTATAACTTAAAAGAGATGCTGTATGAAGGAGAGAGAATCAGGCAAGCACAACAAAGGTTATTGCAGGTCTGGAAAACAATCATTACAAGTGAAACAATTCCTGAATTAAGTAATTTGATAACTGTCTGGAAGAACCTATGTCAAGCAAATATTTGTGGTATGAGACTACAGCGTAACAGACAAAGGCACTGAATAACTGGAAGCTTCTGAGGATGATAAACCACAGCACACTTGGATACATGATACATTTTTGAGACAAATGTATTTGTGTCAATTGAGTATTTATTTTAAAAGATAAGTGGGTGAAATTTTATGGCTTGTACAGACAGCTGAATGGAAGATATAATCTTATTTTTAGAAATAATAAATTTTATGAATTATTTCTCCTTTAAGAAAATCAGACCTGCTGAATATTTTCTAGAATTCTAAATAAAAATTATAATCCACTAATGGAATAGGAACAAACACCTTCTTCTGTAACAGCTGTTGGCTCTCTATAACCTGTGATGATTATCAGACTGATTTTATTCTTTAACAAGTCACGTAATCTAAGGTGTTTAAATTTTGAAAGGCAATTTAATTGATCTCCACTTCAGACTGTGATTTGTTATGTGACGAATACAATATCTTTAACTACTATATGCTTCACTTTCCCCACTGGTAAACAAAACCACAGTATTATCTCCCAGCAGGGCTGCAAGAATTGGGTAATTCACAGGCACAACTACTGACACATTCATTGCCAAAATATTAACAGAGCAGTACAACAGTTTTAAACAGGTAGATCTACCTTGTTAATCATCAATAAATGTTTGGGATGTTCCCAATAAAGGGAAGGGATTGGTAGAAATGCTCAGTTATTTTATTCCCTTTCAGCTTTTACTGACTGACAGAACGCCATCTGTTGCCAGAATGGAAGATATTATACCCTTATAGATTCAGTTGGTATGCTAAAAGGTGGATATGTGACTTGCTGTCTGTAACACTAGGAGGAGAAACAGGTTTATAGTCAATAGTGTTAATACCCTAAAGTCCTTTTTGATTTTCTTTTGATTAGACTTAAAAAAAATCCTCTCTCGTATAAAATTGCTCTCCAATATTCAGAAGAAAAGGTTACTATTCAGTCAACAATGTTTTTTTTAAATAGTAAATGAGGCACTTACACCTTAACTAGAATAGCCTCTCTCTCATCTGTGTGTATATGTGTGTGTGGAATCTAAACATCCATATTTTCTGTTTTCAGGATTATATACCATAATTGTCGTCAATGCTCATTATGCTCATAGAGATGGTGGGTTCAGATTTATAGGAGGATTAGATTTTGATCAAGTTTGTTCCAGTGCAAGGTAAATTCTACAGCTCAGCAGAAGTGGCTCTCTTTGAAATCATACCAACTAGTGCATGTTTCAGGCAGAAAATATAAGCTATTACTTTAACATAATTTGAGTTTATGCTTTGTCTCATGAGTAAATGGTTTGCATTTGATTATTTACTGCTTTAAGGCAGTTGTATCCAGAAACCCTACCTAAAACCATGTCCTTCTTATGCTATATATTACATGTAAAAGGGAAGGATCTTTACACACTAAGTAGGTAAAACTTAAGAAAAAGGAAGTCTTACTATCTCACGTTTACAGAACTGAGGCCGAGGAGCCTAAGGCGCAACAGCAGCCTGTGCAGAACCAGGAACTGAACCCAGATCTCAAGCCACCAACCCAGTGACCTAATCACAAAGCACCTTTTCTGTAGATAACTAAAGAAAAATCAGTTTCTTATGGGATAAAAGAGTGACCCAGTTCTGCTCTCATTTACATTTCTGCAACTGGTGCTATCATCACAGTCACGGGAGGATGGGCCTGGCAGTCTTAAAGCCTATATGTGTATATATATCACAGTACATGATGTAAGACACTCCCAAAATAGTGATCTTTGCAGCCAGAATTTTCTTCTGTCTTCTTGTAAGGTATCAAACATTATAAAAATACAGAATGAACTCCAACAGCAGCTGCTGTTGAAGATAAATGACTGTAAGTGCTAAGTTTTCATAGCCATCAGCTAAGCAAGTATTAAGAACTGTGCAAAAATTATCCTACTGTTTAAAAGCATCAGTTTTAAGGGCTGATACTGTAATGGAAGATGCACCTTAAAGATAGCAAATTGGGTCAATATCTCACTTGCTATACGCATCTTAGAAAAGCAGACATTTGATGGAACAACAGAAAAGTAATTCAGTCCTTTTTTATCTTCCTACAAACGTATATTTTTAATTTTAAAACATCCCAGTTTCCTCCCTTAGAAAATGCAGAGTCTTAAACTGTAAACTTAGATAAGATGAGAACACAGATTTTTCTCATGATTGTGAAATATACATAGAAATACTATATTTTGAACACTGACATCTTAGGTAACTATTATTTTGGTACTTACCATGGTTTATCCCGTGATACTTTTGAAGGAAAGACTGTGTGCTGTTTGCTACTGGAGGTAAGTAGATTGTCTTTGGGCGTTTTGAATGGCTTTGAGTTGCTGCTGACAGGGTTATGGCCGCTGATACAGGATTTCGGTTTCATCTGTACTAGGGATGTCCTGGAATTGCAGGCTGGAGAAGCTGGAGAAGGGGAAGGTTTACACATTGAACCGTGTCTTCGTTCTGTAATGGAAAAACAATAAACTTTAGAACATTTCATAGGCTAAAAGAAAAAAAAAAAAAAAGAAAAAAAGTCAGGAAAGAGGAAATTGTTCCTTTCTATGCTAGTTACAATGATTTAATCACTCCAAAGAACACCAGTTCATTACTGTTGTGAATGTAATCAAGCCAAATGGTAATGACACAAAATCAACTCTGTGAAGTGCTCTGAAGAATGTAAAAAAATAGTAAAATAAACGCTAATAAGCTATGAGAAAATTTCACCAAAGAATCTCAAACTATTTTTTAAGCAATAAGCAACCACCAGCACTTGTGTGAGGTACACTAGGTAACCCAGCTCCTTCACATAACGAAGAGGAGAGGAGGTAACAACAGCTCAGACTTGGTAAAATACTCTGTGATAGACATGAGATTGCTTCTATAACGGTTTATGAAGAATTCATGTGACCCAGTTATTGGGCAGTTTATCTTTTTTCATGTTTAATGGGATGCTACAAGGAAAACAACCAGAAGACTGAAAAACAGCGAGGGGTCTACTGCCCCCAGCCCTTCCAGAGAGGCCTGGTTCACAGCTTGGAGTTTACCTCCAAGCACCAATCGAGGTAAAAGCTTATTTTTTTCCACACAGAGCAAATGGCCAGGGCAAAAAAGCAGGAAGTTTATGTATCAGCTACAAACATTGCACCTAGAGGTCAGGCCCTTGTGTAAGCACTGATCACACTCACACAAGACCTCTTAAGCGCTGCCAAAAGAGCACGGCCTCGCCGAGCCCGCAACAGGAGAGCCGGTGTCAGGACAGACAGGCTTCAGTCAAATTGTTTGGGTTTGGTTATTGCTATCGTTATTTTTAATCTAAATGTCCTATCCCCGATATTGTTAAATTAAAAAAAAAATTGTTTTAAGAAGGTATTGGGCCATTCTGTACAAATGATATACTTCTCCATGGGAGCAGTGCTAGTGCCCGGCCAGCCGGCCGCACCTCAGCGTCCTGCCAACGCCGGGCTTGGTGCTGCGAACTTAAGCAGGGCCACAAAAACTACAGAGACAGGAGTCACTTTTTGCTGAGAGGTGCAATAAACCCTTAGCAGTCCTGTCCCTCCATATGTGGGAACACCCCTTCCCAACCCCTTCACCCTGTGGGGAGCCAGCCCCAGTGCTCCCCAGCCCCGGGCAGCAGGAGCGGGCTTGGGGCAGAGGAATTTTCCAGTCAGCAGGGCTGTGCCAGCTGCAGCTGACTCCGGCTTGTGGGCACCCCGGCACCGTGAGCCTCTGTACCTCAGCCAGGTACCCCCGCTACTGACACAGTAATCAAACATAGCAAGCATAATGTAATTATAGACCAAGAACTTTGACAAGCTGAGTTTCTCCTTCGATACGCAGCGGCTTCTCCTCGTCTAAAGCCTTCAGCACTTAAGCTGAAGGATCCAAGTGGGTGCTACCCTTTGAGCTTGCACAGCATCACCCTGTCAGCCAAGGGCAGGTGACGGAAGCCACAGTGACCCGCTGCTGCAAGGGAAGGTTGTGGATTTACATCACCAACCCTGCGCTCGCTAGTTTGATGTTTCAAGGATAACTAAGAAAAATTTTCCCACAGAGAATCAAAACATGACAACTTGTCTGGCATCCTCACAAGTAAAAACTTGCCAGTAGCAGAAGGATTCATCCATGATTAATTTGCAACAGGCGAATACCTCAAGAACAAAGACAAATGCTTAAAAAAAATCTAAAGAATATTCCAAACTGTTTCTATATCTCCAATGACTAAATAAAGGCATTTTCTATTAAAGATCAAGCACTTCCATATCTTCATATTCACAGCCTTAATTACAAATGTTGAAATTTCTTCCAGATTCTCCTGCAACTGAAGAACAAACGTGTCTTTTTTTTAAATACAAAATGTAGCTCCCCTCTCACCTCCAGTGTCAACTGTCAGTTCTCACCCCATCACACACCGCAGTGTGCAGCCTCTGCCTTTAATTCCTTTGCAGGATTCAGTTAATTTAAATTCATTTCACCTCACATTTGTGGCAACAACCACGTAAGCTACCCATCTGCCTCCGAAATGCAGAGTTACATTCACAGAGTATTTATTTTGTTAAATAATAGTTACTGTTTCAAGATTCACAAACTACTTAATCAATTTAAATTAGCTTAATAAAAATTTGCAACTGTTCCATTAATAACTTGAGGACTAATGAAAAGGAACTTCTATGTAACCAATAAAACCAAGCTGTATATTAAGTGAAACTTGGGAAAAAACATGATTTCCATACACAAATGATATAAATTCAGGACTAATTACTCCAGTCTTCACCACAGGTAGGGGTTTTCTCAGGACCAACTGCCTTCTAGTAAACTGTGTCTTCGATGTCATCCCTATGGATATATTTGGAAGTGAAATCCACTACTCAGTTATTAAAATTAATCTCCCAGAAAGATAGACATTCGAGACACTGACCATCTAAAATTATATTTTAAAGTCATCTAAGTAACACATGCCATAGCAAGTTATTTTTTAGCAGTCACTGGATTTTTAGTCAAGCTAAATGTTTGGTGCTTTTCCCTAAACAACTTTTTTAATTTATTAATTCCCAAGAGTAAACCAGTACATTAACTTTGGATTTTTTACTAGAACACAGAAAATGGTGGAAGAGGCACTGCTGTGATATGACATTATAATAAAGTGCATCCCGCTATTTTAAATAAATGTTTACTTAAAATATAGAGAAGCAGAAGATTACAAGATTACTTATTTTATCTGACTGGTGGTCATTCTTGTGATCAGAACCAACTGCTATATTTGGTGCTTCCTTTCACCTCCTCAAACTGCCCTTTTCCCCCAAAACATGGCTACAGAAAGTCTTCCACATTTCAGACAAAATCTGACACATATTTGAGAATCATGAGCATTACCCAGCGTCTCTTGAAAGTTCCTAGAAGCAAAACGGAAATTATCACCACTGTGAAGTCATACAGGAGGAAGAACATAAATAAATAGCCAGTGTCACACAACCATTGGTGTTCCCAGACACTGCTCGCATGGGTAAAATCTGCACATTTACTCATGTAAGCAAATGTCACTTTAGTGTCAGCAGAGAAGATGGCAGCAACACCTTGCAGGTAGGGCCACAGTGGAGTGCTGGAAGAGTAACTCCCTCTGAGGGTCCAGAAAACCACTGTTCGAGCTGGGTAAGCACGGCCGCAGGAGGCTGGACTTGCCAAAGGTATGAAACCTCACAGACAAATCTTGATAGTGGGGGCATAAATCATAATTAGGTATGGCTATACTCCTTCTCAAGAACTATTATCTTGCTTCTTGCCTCCTCCTGCTTTACTACATATGTGGTCGTGAATCAGCTTTAGACATTGGTAGTAAGTTTCAAAGAGAAATAATGGGAATATATGACAAAGCAAAAAGGCTGTCAGCTGTCCAAATCAACTGCTTAAATCATTGTGGCGGTGCTCCTCTATCAAACTGAGCTTCCTGGTCACATCTGTTTTTTAAAAATTTCTACAAATTTGTCTACTCATATTTTACATATATACAAGGAATTACACATAGTATAGAAATCTGCTATTATACAGCCTGTGTAATAAATTAAACATGTGACTAAAAGACATTTGCACATCAAATAGTTGTTATAAAATTAGATATTCACATACTAACACATTCAAGAGACAACTAGCCATCTGTGTGAAAATGTCTACGCTCGTTTGCAGTTCCTGTGTAGACAGATCAGATCCAGCAGGGCAGGTGAACTCGTACACACACAACTGCGGACACGGCTGTCCCTGTTTAGACACAGAAGTGGCATACTCACTGGACATAAATGAAACTAAAGTAGAATAAAAATGTTTGCCCCTAAAAAATGAAAAAAATCCTGCAAGGCAACTAGAAAACCAATTTTCACTTGTAAGATACTAACCTACATTCTACATGCATTTCAGTTTCTGCAGAAGCCTGCAATGCTGTGAATGTGTGCTCAAGTTTAAAATATGAAAGAGAACTTTCCCGATTCATTTAAATACTTCCCAATGGATGTTTACACTCCACAGAAGTAACAACACATATTCTGTTTTGTTTCTAAATACCAGTGCTGTCAAATCCCAGAGCAGAGAGAACACAATCAAAGTTACAATCCTCTTTACCGCATTAATCCTTCTGCAACCTCTCAGCTGTCTCAGCGCAGCCACTGCAGCGAGTGACAAGCAACATGTGACTTCTGCTGTCAAACAGTTAATGTATTAATGACATTAATCTCAGAGGAAAGTTTTACACTCTCTCATTGAATAACTGCACTTTCTAAAGAAACAATTTCAGATCAATATCTGTCATTTTCTCTAGTCAGTGGCAAGAGTCTAAAAGCCCAACACTACATATTGTCCTAATGCGCATTGCAAACTTTGCCATCAGTAGCATTGTGAACGATCTTAAACTATTCCAGGAGATTCTCCACGTCCTATGGAAACATGGATATAGTCCAACTTTCTCAGCCAAATCTGAATTGTTTGTAGATGTGAAGTCCTTATGTTGTTGGAGACTTAACAGTCCCTGAATCCCCAGAGCTTCTCTCCCATGCCCTTCTCCCATTTCTAATCCTCCTTCCTGCACCCTATACAATGCAACCCCCTACCTTTTTCCCAAAACTCTGCTGCAGCTGCCAAAGTCCTCCAGGTCTGCCTTTGAATCTGTAATTCCACTGGATCCTCTCTGAGTGGTCACCAGGGAATACTAGCAGCTGTTTTGCAGGAAACGCCACATCTCTTTCTAATCATAAGCAAAAAAAGCAAAGCAATAGAGAGGCAACATGAGCTCCAGAGCCACAAGCACAGCGTGTGGGAAAAAGAGGCAAAACCACACTATGAGTAGAAAGTCTCTTCTCAAATTTTTGCCTTGACTCTCTCACACAAGATCAAGCACTCACTTAGCTCACAGTAAATCTTACGGACAATGACACAACAGTAAATACGTTACCAGTAAAATATGCTGCCCATTTCCAGGTGGACAGCACTAGTTTTGTACCCAAAAAGAATTTATATGATCCTGAAACTGCAGATATCTCTAACTTGGACTACAAACAAAAAACATTTCTGAGTATATTGCACCTATATCCACGCTTACCCAACATGTGCTACTCAAAATTTATCAAATCAAGTGAACAGCTTTTGCCCACAGTTAGTGTCTTCTCCACCGGTGAGGCACAGAAGATTGCAAGGGAAAAGGCCACGATACAGCTTGAGCGTAGAGAAAGATATGCCTTTGGTCTTTCAGTATTTTTTTGCAGGTGGTTGAAAGAAAAAAAAAATCCCTCTAACGTTGTCAGAAAAGAGACACTAGAACTTTGTCAGCACCAGTCATTTTGAAACATTGCTCTCGTTTAGCATGATCTGACTTCCTGCGTACAAGAGGCCTAAAGCAAAAATCAATTTTAGGTTTAGCCATGAATAACTCAGAGACCCAGTGTTATGAATTATAGCTTGGCATTACATTTGGTAAAAACAAAAAAATATAATTGCTAAAACCCATAAAGATAAGAAAGTCATTTGCTATTAATAAACATAACAGAATTATAAAACTCCTTTTAAGCTTGTATTCATCACAACGCTTGAGTTCATAGCCCTTTTTACTTAAAATAGCATAAACTAATTTATCTGACTGCCCCTAACACAATATGAATACTGTTTGTTATTTCCCATTTACAATATTTAAGCAGATGGTTAATGAAATTTAGTATCTCACGCACAACGTGATTCTGTTCCAGTAACGTATCAGAATCTTGCCGGTGAAGATGTTGCTCATGGTAACCCAATATACCACCTATGCACAAATTACAGTTTTTCTATTTACAGTATATCCTGAGGTGTTTTGTTGCACAGCCCTTCACTGTGCAAAGTTGAGCAATGTATACTTACAATTTCAGTAAATAGTAAGTGAAGCCTGCCACCTTGTACTGATCCCAGTCCAAAGTTTGCAAATGTACTTGGCATTAATTCTAATAAAACTAAAACAGAAAACAACCCACACATGCCCGAAAAGCGACAGCCAGCAACCAGAAAACTGAACTAGCAACTAAACTGGTTGCAGAAATGTGTCATCCTGCAGTAACTGGCAGCTGGTTCATAACAAGAGTTCATAAACACCTTGTAAGCACTTTCATTTTGCAGCCACAGTCTAAAAAAATCTAACAAAACCCAGTACGTGAGGTTAAGCAAAAATAAACTTGGATTTGATATCAGCAAACTACAGCATAATGTTGCAAGACCGAAGGATAACTTTACCAGCTTTTTTGACAAAACACTATTCCAAGTCCAGCTGAAAAAGTTTGGAAATAATATCCGCAAACCGTTCCACCCTTCTTGCGCTGCGCACTGGAAAGGAAACAGCACAGTCGGTTTCATTTTGATACTTCTTGTAAACTGACAAAGGAAATAAACTGCCAGCTCAAACCCCCGGACTGATCCACTGCATAAAACGCAGCTCGACAATCGCAAGCTTCATTCCAGGTCAAATGACATAATTGGGAAATTATCAAGTGCTAAAATAACCACCGTTCTGCTCGTGTTTATTTACAATAAACACAAGCTTCGCTTTCTGACATAAACCCAATAAAACGGTTCTCCATTTCACAAAGTCTACAAGTGAGTAGGATCAGCAAAATTATGCAAAACATCCTGCGAGAAGAAGAAATGTAAACTGAGCCACTTACAGAGAGGAGCAGGCTGCCAACTTAATCTGATTCTACGACGACTGTAAACATGTACTTTTGGAATGTGAAACGATTCACATTGCCACAGATGCCGTCAGAGAAACACAGCAACATGATTAGGTATTCTGCACACGGTAAAAAAATCAGGCAGATGACCTGCCGCGGCAAATACCAGATCAGCGCTTGCACACACCAACTGTTTTGACTACAGGCACTTGTTAAGCACCAAGTTTCAGGTCCTACCAGTTGGACACCAGAACTGATCCCGTGCCAAGAACAACAAGCGCTGAAAACGGCTGCAGGGTTTTTTTTCCTTACCTTTTTTTTTTTTTTTAATAATTGTTGATACAACTCAAGTAACTGCAGAAATGAACCAAGTGCAAAATTAAAAGCAGCAAAACCCACGAGTGTATATTTAGAGGAAGACGCTGCATTTTTTCTTTCTTGATTCAGGGAAGGAGGAGGATGTTTGTGTTTAACACAGTAGGACGAACCTGCTGTTTTCCTGAAAAATCTTTTATTTATGGGATAACTTGGCATTTGCCACAGTAATTATAAGAGACAAGAGGAATAATCTCTAGCATATCACTAAATTACTCTTAAGTGGCCAAATCTGTTTAAAATGGCCAAATTCCATAAAAAGCCACATACTCAGTGTTTCCCAGAACACTTGCACTCCTCTTCAGTAGAAAGCAGAAAAAAGAGAAGAAAAAAGAAGGGTCAAATGAAACTCCAGCACAGGAAAATAAATGTTTCAAATAGTCTGGTTAATTACACTAAATGTAAAATGAAGCTGCTCGGTACTGTTCTGCTTCTTTTGCAAGGATTTTGAGATCTAAAGACGAAGCTCTAAGGTATCACTGACGTATCAGAGAGACAGGAAAACAACAGAAGAGTGAATACCTTGTCCAGGTGACAATGTCAGTCTTCACGTCACTGAGCTGGAAGACCTAGATTTTACTCTGGTGTCAAGGCCTGTTTCTTCAGTTGTAAAGTGGGATATTAATAATTCAGGGTATTAACTTGATTAAAAAAAAGAGCTGGAGGTTTAAGTAGGAATTCATCACTACTTCTAATGACACAATTCCACATGCGCAATCAGCATTTGCCACCTGACACACTGCTACTGCAGAAAAAAATGACGATTTTCTACTAGAAGTCATGCACGTTTCTCAGCTCAGCAAGACCAAAAATCCCCGGGGCGGGGGGGGGGGGGGGGGAAGAAAAAGCAACAGATGGAAATTTCCCATTCTGCTGGCGAAGATGCTCTGGTAGTCCCAAGTGAAACTACCGAGACATCCTGATGTGTCTGGGAGTGTTGGAGGTAAATACCATCTCACACCGCGCGTCGGTGCTTATACCACAAGGACAACCCTCACCATCCTTTTGCACCAGTTCCTCTGCACTGGTATCTTACTACCCACTGACCAGCAGTAGCGGTATTTCCAAAATTTTTTCTCTCAGAGCAAGGAAATTTATTATCAGGCCTATACTTAGGTACATCAGGTGAAATGCTAAAATATTTCTAGCAATGAAGCAACAGTAATTTTCTTCAAGCAAAGGTAAGCACCACCAACAAATGAGAATTTTGGGTGATTTTATTTGGTAAAATAATCTTTTACTTGGCTATTTGTTGGATGTAAGAAAAAAGTATCTCTATTTAACACTGAATAACATGAGCAACAGCACTCTAGTTTACTAAATGTACAAGTTTAAAAGCAACTCACCTATTCATTCCTCCAAACACCCAACTTAAATAATTTTATTCCAGACACACTGTTGCAAATAGAGGAAAATTTAGTACTGCCATCCTCTCACGCTTTGTATTGTGTACCAGACCTGCTTCCTCAGGCCTCGGGCAGATCTTTCACATTCAAGGTCATCTGATGATACATATTTTTATTTATTTACTTATACTTATCAGGTAAAATATTTCACTGTATCTTTATCTCAATTTTTAATGATATTTACAAAACATTAACAAAAAGGGTAGTTTATGTACATTATTGTTTTAGGAAATCACTGATGTTTCCCCTCATCTATTGTAAAACTATTACAGAAAACTGATACTTCTTTAATCTTTTACTTAATCCAAACAGATACGACAGCAATTTTTTTTCACAGATAAGAAAAGATAAGCCACAGAAGAGTGAGATGGCACTATTGAGGTAGTTTGGCAAAAAACAATGCTGTACTACAACCCCGAGAAAACAAAGCTATTGTTTTTAGAAGACTTTTACGTTCTCGATCTGTTTTTGTCCATAATATCATGTCAGATTTTATTCTGCACCAAGATAACAGATCACCAGCTCATTTTATCGTTCCTTAGAAGAAACTTGTATGAAAACGGTAACTTTACTGAAATTAGCCCAGAGTAATAGCTTCGCAGGACTTGCAGACAACCTATTGTTTAAACCTTCAGGCTTTTTCAGCTCTAACTGTTATGTGGGATACAAAACCAGCATCTGGTGAACCAATATATTTCTTAACAAGCTGCTGTATAAGCAGGAAAATAATGAAAAACGTTTTTCTAAAAATCCATGCGTTTGATCCTTAAATTTGCTCCACCTCTGTTACCCTGAGCTGCTCCGCCTCCCAGCACCCACACGGTTTTATCCCATCTCCACAGTCCTTTGTCCTCCTGCAAAAGAGACAGGATAAGCTCTGTCTGGTCTGTAGGTACACATGTGACAATTGTCAGTACAAGTGTGCTACTGCCACATGAAATACTGTTCTCTGGGGGCACATTAATTAAGGTGTCTCTTCACAGTTGCTGATTTTCACAAGATTGCTGAAACGTCATGATTTTCAGCCAAATTGGCAAAGAGTTAAAAATTCTCAAACAAAATTGGAATAATCACTTAACCCTTATTGCTATTATTATTACTAACACCATTATTATAATACTTATAAACTTTTAGGAAACTCAACATTTACATATGAAATTTTTTAGTTGCTTTTCTGTGTTTGCCACTCCTCATGGATATTCCCAGGCTTCAAATTGATCCCCTTGGAATATTCTGACATCTTTTGAAAATCCAAGTAACCAAACAGATCTGCCAAACTAAGGTCACTGTTTTGTTTTGAAAATTGAAAACTTACATTTAAGTTTTAATTTCCCTTATCAAACCCTGCTAAACAAGCAGCATAACTGTCCGTGCAGAATATTTCCTCATTTCAGATGTTTTAGGCACATTATTTACCATAGATGATAAAATCCATTATTCAGAATGCTGCAGGAATACCCACCAGTGATAACCCCCTAAAACATAGCCTCCAAAGTGAATGTGCAAAATAATTCCTGAAGAGGTCGCTTGTTTATGTTTCCCTCACTATATACAATAGCTCTTACAAACAAGAAACCAAACTCTCAACCTTCTACAGAACAAAACCGAACAGACAAGACTGAAAGACATATACCCGAATACACAAGTGGGTTTGTAGGGCATTTTTCATCTGTTCCTCTTCCTTAAAAATATCTTTATATTTATATGCAACTTATGATGTAAAAAGACAATTTCTACTTTAACTTGCATCATTTATGAGTTCTAACTGCGCAAACGAAAGAAACTCAGACCTAACCGCACATGAATGAAATAGATGTAAATCAACCTCTGAGAGTCCAAGTGACAACTGCTTTGAATTCTGCCTCTGAATGCACCTCTTAACCATTCTTCACTGCAATGAACTTCACATATTAGAAATTACTTGTTTTGGATAAACTATTTACCTGTTCATAATACTAACAGCTTTCCCTTCGTTGCCCTGAGTTGTATGCCTACAATCCTAAATGTCTGTTCTACCTATATAAAAGATTTCTTTCAGAGGGGACTTTACTCCGTTTTGTCAAGCTACTATATAATCAATAACAAATCAGAACTTCAAAATTTTAAAATTCAACATCCTGGGTGAAGAAAGGTATTTTCCAAGGCCACGCAAGAATTAGAGTGCAGATCTGAATTTAAGGCGTTCCAAGTTTATTCACCCACTCACGTTGCCTCTGGCATGTATTACCGTGGCAGGAATGGCACAGGGAAAAGAGACAGATGATTTCCATTACAACTACCCACCAAGGTGCACAAACTCCACAACATGGCACAGCTGTGACAGCACAGCTGTGCAATTCAGCTTTCACTTCCTACTACTTTCGATGCCTTGAACAATCTGTCATCCAGTGCAGGTGGTTCCAACTTTCTATGCACATTCTCAGAAGCACACACTTACATAAGCTCATTGGGGAAAAAAAAAATCACTTCTCATTAAAACAAGACATAGCTCAACTCAGGACAATTCTTGTGAATTTTAATACGGACAGTAAGCAAACAAACCAAGATCATTACAAGTCCAACTTGCAATCAAATCCACACAAAGGAATTAGTTTTACCTGAAGACATTTAACTATGAGATATGCAACAGGAGGTCTATGAGAACAAGCATGCAATAAACATCTTTCCAAGGTATCAAATGTTTGACATGTATCAATCATTCTTGATTCAACCACCCGAGTATATGCAACAGGAGGTCTATGAGAACAAGCATGCAATAAACATCTTTCCAAGGTATCAAATGTTTGACCATTCTTGATTCAATCACCCGAGTCAATTATAGCATAGGTAAAACATACTAGGATTATTATTTCCTACCAGGGCTTGGCTGGCTTTTTATAGTGCTAGAACCTGGCTTCATCCATGCTTGGTGTAACATGTTACTTCAGGTGGGAGGAAAGAACAGTACATCTGTTTGTCAAGAGAAGAGAGTAGCCTTTGGTCAGCCAAGAAATGATTACAGGGGGAGTAAACCTGGAAGCTAACAGGAAGAAGAGAAAGCAATTTTATGACAAGGATTTCAAAGTGGGATATTTATAGAGTCAACACTCAATTATCCATGGTCAGATTATCTGTACCAGAGATTCAGAAACAAATCAGCTCCAGCTGGGCTCACTAGCCTAGGTACAGCTCCATGCAAATGTTCCTATAGTTCTAGGGACAGTGTGGGTCCAGAAATTACGCAACAACTTTTTTTCAGCATAAGACTGAACTCCTTTTTTTTTATCTGAAGTGAGACACTGTATGGTGTTTCCAAAAGCAAGAGCATTAGGGAAAATGGTAGACTCCACATGAAGCCACTGCCTTGCAGCGTTACCCCCATGCTCTGCAGTCCAAGAAGTTTTACTAACTCAGGCGCAGCATCAAGCCTGAGCTGGCTGTGTGCATTCTTGCCATGCTGCATCAGGGCTGCGTCCTCCGCCTGGACGTCAGGGAGCTGTGAAGCTCAGTGCAGATAAGCACAAGATACTTGTGACAACGGAGGACCGGGCACCAGCCAGCATGGCAAACACCAATAAACCCAAATACAGCTGGGATGACCTCTGTGCAGAAGAACTGAGCCATGACATCACTTGAGATTATGATTTACAGTTAAGTCATTTAAACCAGATATTCTAAATAAGGGAAATCTTTAAACACAAGTGCTTTCCTAACTGTAAGAAAAACACAGCAATGAGACAATACCAATCCAGCTTGAAGCTGTGTTCCTGGCCAAAACGACAAAAGTGTAACTGACAGTGAAATAAAACAGCAGACAGGGAAGGAAATGGAAAAAACATAACATTATATTTCCTACCTGCCAATTGCTTCCTCTGAATCAGACTATCTGTGTTCATGCTGAAGGACTGAAACCTTTCTCTATCTGTCAGGAGACAGCAAACTCCAGGAGAGACTTTATGCTCTTTAGACTCTTCTGGAAGTTGGCCCTCCTTATCAAATTGATGCTGCTACAGTTGAAAGAAATCCCACTGTTTAGAGATAACAAGAGATACTTCTAAGTTGGAGGAGTTTGAGGTTCAGTTTATTTTTTTCCAGCAATGGGAGTCACTTGACCAAAGAGGCAGGGAAAGGACAACAAGCAGGATACGGGCATGAAAAATCTCAGCTATAATCAGCTGACTCCAGCTTGATTACAGAGGAGGAACTAAACTCTGTATTTGGCAAATGGATCACAGAGCAAGTCTCTTCTAACGCTTTCTGCTGAGTCTGCCAATTGGTAGCTAGACAGTACTGCAGATTTAACCAGCAATGGCTAACAAGGGAACCAAAACCCACCATACGGGAGCTACCACCTCTGGGATTTGCCTACTGTATCTGAATGCTGAAATAAAAAGGTTTACTTACACTGAAGAGCATAATGTGTAGCAGAAAATTGCTCAAGTGGTTTCAAATTACAGCAAGAAACAGATGGTCACAGAGTGCAGGATGGGGTAGGGGATGAGGGCTACCTATTCCACCAGAACATCATTATGACACTGGCAGAAATCTGCAGGTCCTAAATCTACAATCTTACTACCCCTCCTTTCCTTCTCCCTAGTCCCAAATGCCTTGACTTTCTGGGTTGCTTCAGGTCTGAAAAACAAGTAATACAAGAAAAACAATAGTTCAAAACCAAAATTCACTATAATAGTTACTACCTATCAGAGAACTCCGGAAGTTTTAGTTGTTATTTCTCCTTACATTTCAGATCCCTAAATGCCTACTGCCTAAAAGGTGATAGCAGTGGAACTCAAAGAAGGGTTACTGTCTTTCTTTTCTGTTTTACCTCAGGACATTAAGTTTATTCTTGGTATTAGGGACTAACATATTTTGGAAGGTGTAACATTCAGACAACAAAACCAGCAAACCTTCTGCTGTACACCATGCGCAGGTCTCGTATATGGTATTTATCTTGGAATACAAATGATGACAGCAGCACAAGCACTAGAAGGGAAAGGACTCAATTACTGTAAACAAATGGGACTAAAAGACTGTTAAAAATTCAACAATTCACAACAATGGAAGGTTTAAAAGTCTTCATCTCTTATTTACTGTAACAAGATTAGGTCAGCACTCCTCTGCTCCCTCCTAAGCCTCATCAAACTGGGAAAGACCATAAATGCAAAACCACTGCACTGTCTCACTGGTGTAAGTCTCAATTGCTGTAAACTTAAAGGAAAGATACCCAAGGTATTTCCCCTTCCCGGGGGCTACTGTCACAGCAAATTTCAGCCTTTAACTTCCAGGCAAATTGTCTGCATATCTGTCAAGCACATATGCGCAAACTTCACTTGCGTGAACTTTCCACTCCACTACTGCTCCCCCCACCCCAAGATATCAATTCTGGCCAGGAACTTGATTAGCAACAGACTGTGAAACACTTTAAAAGAACTTCAGCGGTGGAGTTCACACAAAAGGACAGTGAAATTTTATGGCCTGAAGGCCCCAGAGCAAAGCGTGGCACCTGGCATTGGGCCCTGCATGTTATGGCTGCAGTCATACCACGGATCAAACAGAGATGCAATTTCTATTTCTGCTCTTCCTCTCTTTCAAAACACGCCGGGCTCACCTTTGGCTTCAACCTGGTATTAATACATGGCTGCATTACATTGTAGGAATATAGACCAGGCACATTATATAACATAACCTTGAGTCTTTCAGCAACTGCTTCCTAGAATAGGCTGCTCTCACCCTGCAAGCACAGCGTCTATTGCTGCCCCCAGACACAGCCTCAGAGATTCAGTGTATTCAAATACACTTGCTGAACCTGCTTTCACAAGCAACCTCGATTCATCCTGTATCAGGGACCTCTCTCTTTTTAACAATTTAATGCCAATTTGCATGTCACAAACCTTACACTATTCCCCCCCTTGCTGATTAACTGCAAAATTATTAAACACTGTAGCGATATTGGACTAGTTTTGTATGAATTCTGTCTTCCTCTTCATAATTACCTGTCAAAATCTGTTACGTAGTGAGTTTAAAACAAACTATTCTACGCTAGTTTTGTCTTTTAGTTAAATATAAAGCAATACTGGTCAGATACCTCAGGATATTTCTAGCTTTACAGAAACCAGAGCTCATTTAACAGCCATAGTAGTTCACAGATTTAGACAGATACCACCTCCATCAGATGACACCGGTTTCAGGTAAACAAGTAGGTTTTCTTTCTTCCCCTGAAAACTCTTAAAAAGTTTTCTAGTGTCACTCAGACTTCATAGTTATAACAATTTAAAAAAATAATGCAATGGAGATACAGAACTTTAAGTTTTCCTCCAAGTTCATTAGTACAAATAGAGAGAGGCTGTAATGCACGTACATAGCAAATAATTCAGTTGTAACTCATACTACAGCACAGCAGAGGTAAAGCAGTAACGCTGACATTAAACCTGATACTATATAGCCCTTAAAGCTTTCAGGTAATCCCTCTCTTTCCAAGAACCTCACACTGAATCAGATGTATTTAAAGAATAATGCCGTATCACAAATGCACTTCCTTTTAATTTAAACTTGCATATCTAGAACCATATCAGAGCTTCCAAAAGCAAATGCTCAGCAATTGACTTGTTCTTTATTTAAAAAGCTCAACGGATTATATATAAAGGAGTCCATTAAAAAGTTGACAGCTGCTAATTCAAGAGTCAGGAGTCTCCCATTATAGTGGCACACAGTGTTTAAATTGCTTTGGTACCACTGTCATGTTATTAATAAAATTAAAAAAACCCCCTATGAATTACATATTTCTAAAACACCACCTATTACCCACGTAATCAGAATTCAAACAATTTTTTTTCACCACATTGTCACATGTGAAATATATGTGGCAGAACAAAATATAGAACACGTAAATAAATACTATACATAAGGAAGAAATCATTATAATTTCTTTGCATATATGCTAGATAAGTTTCTAGTTACCTGCCTCTGTTTTTCTTTAACCTTTCCAAAGCAGCTGCAAATGGACCTCAGTTTCTGCTCATAAGTTAGAAATCTTTGCACTAATTTGTGTAGATTTGTGCACATAAAAATCACAGACTATGTTAGATTCCAAGACTGTAACCAACACAAGCTATCGTTATTTGCACAACAGCATGCTGATGTAGTCGGGGAAAAAAAAAACCAATCACAGTACAGATAAGCAAGGGTCAAAGTTCTGGTTATACTTGAAGTTTCACTACTGGCACTTCCTGATCGGAGTCTAAAATACTCTTAATTAAATCTATTTTGTCCTTCTATGCTAAAGTAATGAACTATTATCTTCCCCCTCCCCCTCCATCTACTTCTGATGCTCACTTACATTATAAGAAACCATTAGGCCAGTTTTAGACGGTCTTCAGCCCGCAGGAGGCAC
>NW_010107624.1:699-983 GCF_000699245.1 Pterocles gutturalis | reverse complement strand
CGTGGCATCAGGGAGGCACTGGGATGTGGGCTGGGATGTGTGTGCTTGGCACAGCTTGTGGGCATCACCCAGGCACCCCTCCCAGCGCCTTCACCACCAGCTTTGCCCCCCATTTCCCAAGGGACTGTTCGCTCCTTCCTTCCCCCTGGGTGCCCAGCTCAGGGTCCGAGGGCCTTTGCGATGCTCTCATCACATCCTTCCCACTTTAAATTGGAGCGGACCCTCGGGTTGCTTGCCTGGGGCAGCCAGAAAGCCCAACTTCCCTGGCAGCTCGGGCGAGCCCT
>NW_010107624.1:0-306 GCF_000699245.1 Pterocles gutturalis | reverse complement strand
TGGGGACAAGGGATGGGTAGGCGGGTGCAGCAGGGGATGCTCAGGAGAGGAGGGGACTTGCCTCTCTGTAGGGGGGCTGTTTAAAGAGCAGGTTTCTCCCCAGATCAGCTCAAGGTTTAAATCAAGCTCAGCTTTAAGGCAGCTGCTTGGCTCCCATGGCCGGCTATGTCCTGGGGCAGGAGGGATGCTTTGGGGCAGGAGGGATGCTTTGGGGCAGGCAAGGACCAGGGCTGTGGGGGCACATGGGGTTTGCCCCCTCTGAGCACCATCCTGGGGTCTGCCCTGCCCCTGAAGAGGGGATGGGAT
>NW_010107623.1:16317-33496 GCF_000699245.1 Pterocles gutturalis | reverse complement strand
TATCTCAACCCACGAGTCTCTCTTCCCTTTCCCCGTTTAATTCTGTCCACCATTCCCAGGAGGGGGGAGGGTGAGCAAGCCGTTGTTGTGGTGTTTTGCTCCTTGCCAGAGCCAAAACTATAACAGTTGGCAAGTTCCCAGGGGTAACTGCTGAGGCCCTGCAAAGAGGCCCAGAGGCTGAAAAGTCTCCTCGTGAGGTGCATTCACCTTCCAGCCTTGGGACAGGATGCAGATGCCTCAGATCCCCATTTGTCTACAGGACGGTCTGTTTTGTCCGAGCTCTCAAAGGGCTGCAGATATTTCTTCCATTCTGAACTCTTTGGCCAGGCAGCTTCTGGAGGCCGTAGGAAAACACAGCCCATCTCATCCCTCTGGAAACTCTTGACAGTAAATATCTCCGCTTCTCTTACGCAGGGCAAAGTGTGGACTGTGACAAGGCTGAAATCTCTGGGATGTTTTGTAAGACTCATAGGGAAGCAAAAGGTCTCAGATGAGCAGCAGACCCACCAGAATCCCCATGGATGGGGTTTTTGGAGATACCTGCACTGCTGATAAGTTCTGCAGCCAGCAGCAGAACACTGCTGTAATATCAAAACTGGCAAGGTGAGCTGGTTACCCAGCACCACAGGCGCTGGCGTAGAGGTTTCTCTCCTTGACTTTGGCACTGCAGCATGTTAAGCTGCCTCTTTGAATAGGAGTTGCTATTTTTTCAAATAAGAGCTAAAACAGAGGCCCTGATTCCTCATGGACATTAAAATAATCAGGATTAGGCTTTTTGCAAGAGCAAAACTGCTGCTTCTGGTTACTGGCCGTGTTCTAGGCCTATTATTAAATGCTGTGTATCTAAATTCCCTCCTCCTTTTCAGCTGGATGCGGTGTTCTTCGTTTCCTCTTCCAGATGAACAGGTGCAGGGTGGCTCTGTGTCTTGCCTGGGAATGCTTAGCCACCTGACAAACAGTAAGGTGATGTGCATTGCTGGTGTACGAAAGAGTAGATGCATCTGGCAAATGTGAAAATAAATACTGCTCATAGGATGCTGGAAAATCAATGGCACAATTTCTACTACAAGGATCTTTCTGTCTGAGGTCACTTGTGCATGTGTTTCTCTAAGTGACTACACAGCACATGCACATCCCAGCAATCTGTCACTGTTCCATTACAGAACAGGAACAGGACCTGGCAAGAAACAAGAAACAAGATGGGAAAAGTAGAAACAGAGCTGGAATCCACCATACGAAGTTCAAACAAAACCCCTGACTTGTGCAGAAGTGCACCTGATGCTGGACATGCCATGGTCCCACTATCTTCCTTCTCAGACAGCTCCAGCAACACCTTCCCTGCTGGGGCTGGTGGAACCTTCTGCTGGGCTGGGCTTTGCAGAGAAGCTCAAAAGAACCAGGCACCCAAATCTTACCACAACATCATGCAAATAAAGCCCAAATATGGGCTTTTGTGATGGGTTTGCCCTTGGCTGGGGGCCAAACCACACCCACTCATTCAGTCCCCCCCACCCTAGGGGAGAGAATTAAAGGGAAAAAAGGACTTGTGGGTTGAGATAAGGACAATTTAATAACTAAACTACAATCATATTGAAAATAATCCTATAACTACAATAATATTGAAAATAATACTATATACAAATATGCAAATGAGTGATACCCAGTGATACTGCCCCCCCACCCGATGACCAAGGCTCAGCCTGTTCCCGGCTAACTGTCATGGAGCAGGGAGTGTCCCGAAACCACACTCACAGAATGGAGATAACAGTCCGAGCATCCCAGACTGAGAGCTGACCAGGGTGGGGGGGGAAAGGCCTTGGGAGAGAGACCACCTGGAGCGAGATGACCCGGAGCAAAAGGGATCTGGAACCAAAAGGGACAATCTTCCGGAGGGTCCTCACCTATATACTGCGCATTACGTGTATGTTATGGGATAGATTATTGTCCGCTCTGGGTCTCCATCCCTAACCTAAGATCAAATCCTGGGCTGGTCACTGGGGCTGTGCTCCCCCCGAGCTTCTCCTGTTTGCAGACAGCCAGAGAAGCTGAAAGACGTTGTCAGCCATGTAAACATCACCGTTACCAGCTTTCTTCTGAGCACAAATCCAAAACACAGCCTCTTGTTAGCTATTATGAAGAAAGTTAACTCTGTCTCAGCTTAACCCAGGACAGCTTTACTCATGCCTGTCACTTCCTATGTCTATTTTCTAGGATTGCTCTGATTTGATATCATCCCCAGACATTCTTCCTTTTTCTATACATTGATTTTCTAATTTCTGAATACTGTTCTTCCCAAACTACAAGAGTTTTTAATAGGTTTCCTTTGTTTTGAGATAACCCTCTGGACATCAAAACTGTTCATACATAAGTTAAAATTTCCATTTGCATTATTACATCTGTTTTCCCTTTACTCCGTTTTGCTCAGAATTTTTCTCCTCTGCAGGAACTTTCTGCTTCCTACCGAGTCCCGTGTGCTAAGTATTTCTGTCTGAGCCATCCTCTTCTGGCCCACGCTCAACAAAATGAGCTGGTGGCCATCAAGAAACAGTGAGAATTCGAATTGGTGATGAATACAACACGTCCTTATTCTCATAAGCTGGTCCGGGATAAGTCACATCAAGCAAGCTGAGGTCTGTCTTGTCTCTCGGGCCTCTGGCCGGCCACACCAAGGAAAGGATCGCTGCAGTCCTGTCCGACTGGGCACCCTGCTCCTCTCCATCGACTCCTCTCCAGTCATTATTCCCCTGAGGAATGACTCGGATATCAGCAGGAGCTCTGCCTCCCACTGCCCCATCCCCAGCCCTGGTGTTTGGTGCTCACCCTCCTTCATCAGCAGCTTGCAGCCCTGCCAGGACTATGGGACACCGTCTCCAAGCACTCAAGAAGAGATGCTTCACCCTTGGCTATGCAGGATGCCTTGGAGGCTGCAATCCCTGTGGAAACATGAGGTTTCTCTCTCCCTCTCGTAAAGGTGGCTGATGGGTTTCTGCTTTCCCTCCATGGTCTGTAACAGCTCAAAAGTAGCCCTGTGGATGCGTGGGTCTCCATATCTGAACACAAATGAGAAGAGAAACAGGAAATAACCACTCAAACTATGGAAAACAGATGCAGAGCAGCTGCATATTGCTGCCGCCGCACAGTGCAACAACAGAGTGTCAGAAATGCCGATGCTGGAGACCTGTGAGGCAGAACTCATCAGCAAAACTCCTGCCTGGTTCCTCCCACTGGGGAGGTTTGCTGGTGTCCATGGGGAACCCTCACACACAAGCAATTTTTTCATGTTACAAAAAAAAATAATTATGAGAGAGTGTCAGAAGCAGTCGTGTATGAATCCCAGGTAGATTTAAACCCTCCTGTGAAAGGTGAAAAATTACTGCTTGCGTTGTTGCATTTTTCTGGGATGACATAGTAAGTAACTGAGGATGGCATGTGCATCCCTCACTGCGCAGCCAGGCAATGCTCACGTCTGCTGAGCGTGGCACGCTGCCTGGGGCACTGGGCGAGTGCGTGTGGCATGATGTTTGCAAAACGCCGTACTCAATTTGGACCCGCTGAGTCGGCAGGACTGAGAGTTCTTCCTTCCCTCAACATTTCCTCACCCCACTTGCTTCTGGCTGCTGGAGCAGTATCTTAGCCCAACATTCAGACACTTTACATGTGTCCCCTACAGTGATCATGTAAGACCTGCTCAGTGCCACCAGTCAGACCCTGTGAAGCCTGCCTGGGCTGTCACGGTGTCCTTTACAGAACTGGGCACTACAGCTAATTCCACCTGAGGACCACAAGGCTTCTATAGGTAATAACAGGCAGGAAAATAAACACCAGCTCTGAACAACATGGGTTAGCACTCCTCTTTTGACACGTCCTGGAAAGTGCAGAGGTCCACAAAAGCCGTCAGCTGCTCTCAGTGCTCTAGCATCTCCATGATCCCTTTTCTTCAGGTCCGACTGCGTTTGGTGTAACTCGCATATTTTGGACTGCAGTAGAGCCAGGAGTCACCTATACATGAGGTGACACACACACACACTCTGCTGTCCACACCTGCCCTTGGGTCAGGCCAGCACAGATCCCACCCTGGAGGAGGGCTCCTTGACTCTTGCTCCAGGGATGCTGGCAGTACTCCTTACTCCTTTCCAGAGATGTCTAAGGATGGCAGAGCCTCGAGAGCCTGAGCTCCCTGACTCTCCTCCAGGTTCAATATCCTTGCATGGTGGAGGAATCCATCCCTTGAGGAGCAGCAAGGATCCTCTCTAGCAGCGCACGGGACTGGGCAGCAGCGCTGGCTTGAAGAGCACTCTTGGTCTCAGCTGCTCAGTGCTCAGCCCGAGGCATCAGGCCAGGGCAGATTTCAGGGTGACATTTTTTTATCATTAGCTGAGGTCTTGACGGCATCTAATTGCTAATGAGAGTTCAATAGCTGGAGCTTGCTCCATGTGAATGGAGGGAACGTGTGCCAAATGTCTCACAGCCCCCAGCTTGTATCTAGCCATCCCTGCAGGAAGGCTGGGACACAGGAACACTTCAGACTCCTCTGCTGCAGGGCAGTAAAGGAGCAGGGATGGGTGCTTGGAGGAAAAACTGTGCCATGCAGCCGACAAGCCCAGTGCCTGTCCCCAAGAGACAGAGCAGGACGAAGGCTGCATGAGATCCCCTGCCCTGGGAACACAGCAGCTCTGAAGGCACCAGAAATGTGCCTCAGCCTTTCTCCCAGGGAACAGAGGGAAGGTGGCATGGACTGCTCTGGCTGGACCTTTGCAGCTGTCCCAGGTGTAGTCTAAGCTGTGGGGCATCAGGTGGAAGCTGTGGCTCAGTGGGGATTACTGCTGATGGGGAAGGTGCAGAGCAACCTTCAGACCTGCTGGATCTGAACTAGACTTTCTCTTAGACCCGTGAACTTCTGATCTCATGTTTGCAAGAAGAGAAGGGTAAGATCTGAAATGCAGAGGCCTGGATCAGCACATCAAACCTAGTCCCAGCTGCCAGTCAAACCCGTCTGATCACCAGTCCTCACCAGAGTCTTCTGAAGAGACCAGAGCATCCAAGTTATGTCCCAGAGCAGAGAAAGGAGCAGTGTCAGAAGAACAGAGTGTCTGTCTGTGCCTGACCCCGGTACAGTCTCAGCGTCGGTCCTCCACCTCAGTTACCACGCATTTCTGCTGTGTGTCCCCCTCCTCCATAAAAGGCTAATAAAAGTGGTTTCATATTCATAACTCAGAAATAGAGACCAGAACTCGCTCTGGCTTTCCTGCAGAGGAAGTCTAACAGACAGACAAGGGGACTTTGACCAGAGGTTTGGGTATGGTTTAAGTCCATATGCTCCCTATGAGCATGCAGAACCTGAGCCAGGTACAGGATGCAGCCAAAAAGTGACAGTGGAGGTAGGGAGAACAAAGCAAGAGACATAATTCTGCAAATCTGTTCATCCACAGAGTGTTTTGAATACTGTGCATGGCTCTGGTCAGATCATTTCCAAAGCAGAAATAGAAAAGGTACAGAAAAAGGCACCAGTACAGACTGCAAATGGAGCGGACTCTGCTTGGAGCAGGTTGAACAGAGCAGGACCTGTCAGCTTGGAAAGGGTGTCTGAGGTAGATGTCATACCCGTCTGTAAAACCGGGAGTGACAAGTAGGGATCGGTCTCAGTCTCTCAACAGGGGCTGTCAGGGAGCAACGAGACAGCACACTCCAAGAAAACGGAATTAGGTACAACGCGTTATTAACTGGTGGGACTCAGGGCCATGATGCTGGGGAAGCTACAGAAACTTTTTAAAAAAGATTTGACTAATACAGAGGGTAAGAATGTTAATTGCTATTGAAACTATAGTCCAACAGACATATAGAGAAACTGTAGTCCATGCAGAGAGGCATGGCTGTTCACGAGCACGGCTCTGAGACAGCTGGGACCTCTGCAGTGAGATCCCTCGCTGGGATGCTCCTTTTCCCTTGCCCTTTTGGAGTCTCAGCAAGTCCCAAGAGTTCAGGATTGTGGTGCCAGGTTGTTCAAACTCCACTTTGCCTGTGCCATGGCCCCGGTGACAGGTCAGTGCTCACAGTCTGTGCTGCCAGGCCCTCAGGAGGGCTGGCAAACTTGCCAGCGCTTCCCATCAGCATGAAATTCCCTTTTGAAACAGTGACTGAGAGAGGCAGCATGTTCTGGCTGGGCTGAGATAAGGCCCATGTGGTCTATAAACCAGGTGCTCTGCACACAGTAATTGCTCTGTCGGGAGATTTACAGGCAGCTGCATCCCATGAGAGCCTGCCATCTCCAACAGTCTGATTAGGAGATGCTGAGCTACCTGTTGGACAATTGCCTCTCGCAGACTACAACGTGCTGCTCTGCGTGTGCACAGGTGGGCTGGGTAGCCCTGTTTCGGCAGCAATGGGCACGGTACATGCGTGTGTGCAAGTATGTGCACAGCAATAGTTCAACGTGTGAATAGGTGCGGTATGCGTGTACGTGTAAATCTCTCAGTCTCTGCGTGTGTGTGTTTGCACGAGCAGGCTCCGTGCAGAGCGGGTAGCAAGCTGAACATTATAAATCCTAGAAGGAGTACACACAATTAATGTTTCTCATGAGATGTAATTTATAGACCTCTCCCTTGATGTTTTAGGAGGGTGTAAATATAGGCAAGCAGCCCATAACTTAAAGGTAGGAATGTGCTAATTAAGTGTGCAAAAGGAATACTAATTAGGAAACGGTGAGCAGGAACAGCACAGCCATGGTATAATCCCAGGAAACCTCCCTGAGTCCCTCTGTCCTGCCCTGGAGATGCAGTTGCTGCCTGGGCCAGCTGCTCCTGGGGGGCTCCAAGGCCAGGTCACCGCGGGGCTGCTCCAGTCCGGCTCAGGAGAAGTCAGGATGCGATGGGATGCAAAGCACAGCCATGGAGCCAGGCAGTCCAGTTTGGGAGATGGCCAGGCAGTTTAGCATGGAGAACACTTCTCTCCGTCATTAATAACAGCCCCTGGGATACCACAGACAAGAGCCCAGAGACTGTCAGGGAAGCTCAAAGCCGAATCCATCACTGGAAGTCCAGGTCTTTCCTCCATAGCTCCATTTCCAAAGCACCCCTTCTACATCCAAGTTTTGAAGGGCCCAGAGCTTTGGGGAAAGGGGACACAGAAGATCTGGCCTATGTGCAGCATTTTGAAAGGACTCAGGCTTGCTGGAGTTGTGCTTATCCGAAGCTGTCCCAAGAAATAACTGGTTCTGCCAAAGCCTCGTAAGGATGTCCCAGCTCTCTCCTGAACGGCTCTAGCTGGAACTCAGCAGGTATCACCAGGAGCTTTGAATGAGAAGGCGTTTGTAGCTGAAATACTGAGGAATCCCCACTGTATAAAGAGAGCAGGACTCTTCCCCAGACGCTGAAAAACACCTGTCCCCAAGTCACCCAGTGGGCTCATGGCAAACACAGATTTCAGGCCCCTGGCACCCTGGTGCCACCCCACCTCCAACCACAGCAGGGTCCTCGCTAACCAAAGTCACAGCAGCACATGATGTGACACCAGCCTCACCCCAGGGCAAAGACTGTGGCCCTCCTGCTCCTGAAAGCAAGGGACACCTCTCTCCTGCAATTGCACCTTGCAAGGAGAGAAATTCCCTTTGGGGAAATGGAGCAGGGAACACTGCGGTGCACCCTCCACCTTCACACTCCTTCTGCATCCTCGAAAGGGCAAACCTGGCAGATGGGTCCCTCCCGCAGGGACACAGGGATTGCACTGCTGTGGGTAAGTCACACACCCCATGAGCAGCACCAGCTCCTTCCCTGCCGGCTGCCACAGGGTGCTGAAGAGCTGGTGCAGCTTGTCATGGCAGGAAGAAAAACGGGGTGGTCAGAGGGACCCCCCAGGTGCTCTGCTCACAGCTGGCCCCAAAGCGATGTCACCTGGGGCAGGATATTGCCAAGCTCTGTTCCCAGGGGAACAGCTGTCTGAGGCACAGGGCTGACAAAAAGAGGAAGGATAATACCAGCCATGACACAAAACATCATCCCAGCCTGGCCCCTCTTGCTCCGAGTTTTCTCAGGTCAGTTAGAATTTATTCCTTTATTCTGGACAAATGGCGCTGGAGGCTTTTCCTTCATTATGTGCTGGGAGTTTGTCCTAGTGGAAGGTAATTAGCACTGGTAGCTGCTCACCCCCACAGCAGCACAAGGAGGAGGCAGCGTACACCCCGCCAGAGAGAAGAGACAGGAGGACAGAGCAGCCACCACAGCCGTCCCTGGGCTGGTCCTGGATTGTTAAAAGATGGAAGTGCCAAACTGTGTGAGTGCCTGGCCACCCACTGATTGCACAAGGCTCCCCGTCCTCTGACTAATTACCAAATAAAGATGACAATGGCGAGGCATCCACACACTGAGCTGCGAGAGCTGCTTGCAGCCTGGCTCTGTTAACATAAAGGGAATAAACGACAGAGGGAGCTGCAATTTCCCAGGATTTCAGAAGTGTTATTTTTCCTTCTATTACAATGTGTGAACAATGGTCAAGTGTCTCACTCCTCCATCCACAGGCCTCCCAAACGAAAGGGATTACAAGTGCATCATTAATATCACGGTGACCTGGCAGCAAGTCGACAGATTTCATTTGGTGACAAGATGAGTGGCACCAGAATTCTCCCATCTCCCCAGAAGATGAAAAATAGGTTCTGCCTGCTACTAGTAAATATTGCTAGTAAGTGAATAAAAATTCAAAAGGGAAAAAGCAATTTTCCTTCTGCTCATATTGTGCTTAGTGTTCAATACACTTCATGCAAGAGGCTCCCCTGGCTGATGGATTCCTCCTAGATTATATCATGCCTTTAAATTTATATGCCCTGGCTCTTTAAAAGACTGTTTGCCAAGGCCTTTGCATTCTGTGTTAGTCTGGTAACTGCTGACATTTGAAAGATGCCATTGAAGACAAATTCAAAATGTTTTTTGAAGTAAGAAAAGCAGACATTCCTAGCAGGTAGAGGGAGATTAAAGATTTAGTCAACAGCTGAAATCAAAGTTTTCATGAAGTGGTAATGTCAGAAAAAGTTTACAAGGCCTAACAGAGGGCTCACGTGTCATGAAAACCCAAATTAAATTTGTTTTTTTTTCCTCCTAGAACTTCACATGAATTTTTCAGGGCTCTGTCTTCTCTGAAACAGCAGAGCAGCAACCCAACCGGCAGCCCGGTGAGAGCTGGCAAAGGCAGCGGCTCTGCCAGCATTGAGCATAGCAGTGGGGAGGAAGCCCGCTTTGAGCTCAAATCCACATCCCTCCAACTAACAAAGGGAAGTCCCGTATGCGGCCACTGAATTTGTATTAATTATCTGCTTAGAAAGGCTGTTATCTACCATCAAACACTGGAAAAGCACAGCAAATTCTCAGTGTTCCTCATGCTTTGAGTCAATGTCTGTGTAGCCCCAGGTGTCGCTGTAGTCCCACAAACCATCTTTTGCCATAGTCATCTCTGGTATGGGGCTCCAGCGCTGGAATCAGGTCATCCTTTGCCCTGGGAGCTTTTATGTTAAAGGATGGAGACAACAAAGTGGGACTTGACACCGCCTCCCACCACCTCCGCTGAGCCTGTGGGGGTGAGCAGGCAAAGAGCAGGGACAGCACCCTCTCCCTGCCACCAAGGGTTGGTAGATGTCCCCTGGCAGGGCTCGCATGGTTCTGCAGACAGGGCAATGACATGACAGTCAACACATGGGAGAACTGGTACTTGCTGGTCTTGGTGGGCCAAGGGATGGGCCAGTTGACAGTGAAAGAAGGGGTGGTCATCCACCCTCAGGTCTACTGAGGGGAGCTGGCATGAGCCTGCCCTCAAAGGAGGCAATGTGGACAGCTGAGACCCTGGCATGGTGGTGTCTCCTTGTGCGTGCAGCTGGAAGATGGATGTGGCCCTGAGTCTGCAGTGCCTGTTCCCAACAGTGGATGATGTCCAGCCTAAACATCATGTCTATCCCCTCTGATACCCCTCTGTCATGAGTCAGCGCCATCACCAGCATCAAGGGAGAGCTCTGCCTCACCCCCTGCACAGAGCATCTCCAGATATGCATCCCCATTCCTTGGAGACACCTGCATTTCATCCAGCCCCTTACTCCACAGACTGCAGTCTTCACCCACCAAACCTAACTATGGCCACAAAACACCCAAACTTTGCTTCCTTCCTCATGTCTCCTCTGCAGCAAAGCTCTGCCTTCCCAACATATCATACTCCTCCTGGTCACCTCTCTCTCTTCCCCTCCCACCCCATCCAGATCTCTGGCCCCACAGCAAGAAGGAGTCAGTAGAAGAATACACCAATGGTCAGCACCGGGTTGGGGCTGTCATACAAACGTCTCTCTGCACTGGAGAGCAGCAGAGAAGAGGAGTTGTGCTCTGTGTCTTCATCTGCTCTTTGTTTAATAAAAAGATATTAAAAGCAAATCAGGAGCTTTTCACACCTCTGATCTCTAGGCTGAAAATTGCCACCAGAAGGTGTACTTCCAACCTTAACTAAAAACCTCCTTAGCAGCAGTTCTTATTTGCTGTTGCTGTCCTGCTTTGGCCTGGGCTGTCCAGGGGAAAATGTGGAAGGTTTTTCTACTTAAGATGAATTAACCTACTCCAAAAACTATGATTTAAGGAGCAATTCCAAATCTGAGTAATGTCTCCTGACCTGGATCTGCATAACAATTTGATCAATTTTAGTCAAACTTTGCAAGAAACTTCTAATTAGCTTCCAGAGTGTGTTCATCAGTCTTCAGAGCAACGCAGCTAGGTGAAAAGCTAAAAATAAGACCTCCACAGAAACCTCTTTTAGCCCTTACGGTGACGGGATGCCACACTGGTGTTGCAGTATGTTCTGCTGCATGGGGTCTGTGGGGCAGGATGGTGGATGTCATGGTAAAAACTGGTGTCAGGTAATATCCTAAACGCAAGGTTACCTAAGCCCGTCGCTGTCTGTGCCCAACCTAGAGGGTCTGATCCCTGCAAAGCCAGGTCCCAGTTGAACCCCTGGAGTGAGTCCTACACATCGCACTCTGCATCCTCTTCTCCAGGGGGGAACATCTGCCCTTCATGCATGGTGGTAATTGCCTCTGATGTGTGCTAAGCTCTCCCTTGGGTCTGGGGGACAGCTTGGGCACTCCCCCACGCATGGAGGCCTTGCTGCCTCTCTTCTGAATGCAGTCACAAGTTTCCTCTCACCTTCCTGCACCCATCCCTGCCAGATAATGAATTCACAGTCAGAGTAGTTATCGCCATCCTGAGTCTTTATTTAAAAGCAAAAGTTCAAGAGAACAACAGCTCCTTGGCAGCCTGGAGAGATTAGTGCTGCCATGCTCTGAGCAAAGGCATTAGGTAATCAGTACACTCCTACCTAACAAGTGCTGTGAATTGGTTTTTATTTCTGTATTCATTGCTTGTCATTTACTTCAGAAGGGAAATAGGTGTGTTACTTGGCTAGGGAGTCACAGGACAGAGAGCCCCTGTCTGCCATGACCATGAGGCAGCTGTGGCACTGACGAGCAGTGCCTGATCCTAACTGCTTTTAACAAAGCTATTACTCTTAAAACTCAGCCAGCCTATTCATGTAATTCCCTATTATGCGCAAAGAACTGACACTGTAAACACTTCCAGGCTTGGATGATGTCCATTGAGGGCTGCTACCTATTCAGCACTTGTCTTCCTCAATTATTGGAAGAATAGGAAAATTTTAGTGTGGCCTTTGAGGTAAGCATCTTGCCCTCCCCACCATCTCCAGATCCCTGGCATCAGGTCCTCGATACCCAGGACATTCAGAGAAGTGATTTACTGCAAGCTGTGGAAGTTTATTCATCATCTGCCTTCCAACTCATTGAACCACCTGTTCCCAGATGATCTTTTTCCTGCTCTGGTGTTTAAACAAGTGGCAGTGTTCATTGTAGACATGGAGATTCAGCCAAAGGGCTCCAGTGGCCTTTTCGCCAAGCACCTTGTCTACTCCATGCCCTCCACAGACTCGATCTGCAGAAGAATCCCTGTCTTTGATCTCTGGACAAACATCCCCACTGCTGGGGTATGGCAGGGAGCAAGGATGTGCCAGCCCAGCTCCACCAGCAGCTTCCTGCCAGCACCCAGCATGCATGGCCTGGGGCCACTTGGAGTGATGCAAATCCTGGAGGTGAAGCAGAAAAACTCCACAACTCGTGAAAGTTGTACAGTAGGTATGTAGTTTATTCAGCGCTGAGGCGCATGGGGGATAGCTCCACCAAAGACATGCGCGCCTTTTCGCAAAACCTGTCCCTCTATTTATTCCCCAAAATGTTGCGTATGCATTAAGTTTCGTAATCCATCCGCTCATATTAATTACCCAGCCCCGCCCAGCCCCGCTTCGTATTCTAATGAGCTAAAGAGTCCTTCTGCGCCTGCGCAGTGCTGCCTGGGGGTCGTCCGGTGGTCGAAGGGATGAAGTAAAACGAGTCTTCATTGGAGTTGAACTTCTGACCTCCTGGTCTCTTGGTCTCGGTCCAAAGAACCAGGCTGGTTCCCAGCTCATTCAGAGGCCCAGCAGCCCTCCCTATCTCCGCGGCCGTGCAGGTGTTGTACTCTCTCCTCTCGTTTGGGTTAGCAGTTCCTCCCCCATCAGCACAGCTTTGATCCTCTCATCCTGTCTTCGCGCTAGCTGAACTTCTGTCAAACAATTTCTGGTGCTGGCCTAATTGTTTCTCTGCCAGCGACCCCAACCCTCCTCCTGGTTCCTTTTGGGCTGGTGAAATGGAGTTGCCCCACTGCTGTTTCTTTCTGCAGCTGGGTAATTGCCAGTGACACTTTTTAAATCACTTTGGGAAGGTTTGATGAAACAAACTAGATGGAAATCAAATTTCAAGTAACTGGTAGGAAATTGAAAAGAAAAATGTTTATGGAACAATTTTCTTTGCTTCCTCAAATGGTGGAAATTGTTACTGTCACTCATAAATTATTAATTCCAATTTGCTCTGCTCTCTTTTCAGGGTTGCAGGCTCTCAAGGAGCAGCAGGTCTCGGTGGAGGCGGGAGATGGGCAGCAATTCTCCCTGGCACCAGAAGGGGATGCCTCTGCCTTTTGGAGGGGGTCAGTCCTTCCACATCACTTCCGAGGGGGCTTTTTTCTGGCCATTCTGATACAGTCAGTCCTGTGAAAAGCAAACAGCATATACTGATGGGAAAAACACACATAAGGTGAGAACAGGTTGGTCTTGGGAGCTGTAGTGATTGGAAATCCATCTCTAGACTGGTTAACTTGGCTGGGAGGTACCCAGCAGGAAGGTGGTAGGGATGGTAACTACCAGAGTGAAAGTGGCTCGAGGACTTCAGTAATGATTGTATTTGTGGAATTACTGGACATGAAGCTAGAAGGGACCCTGGAGAAGCAGACAGAGCCACGCTTCTCCCCAGTGCTGTGGCTGACAGAAAGACCCACAACCAGATGTGGCTCACCTGGTGTTACAGGAGAACATCCCCGGCAGGGAGGTGAGCTGCAAGCAGAATTGAGTGGGAAGGACAAAAAATTGATGGAAAAAATGGGAGCGAAAACAGGGATTTTTTTTCTTAGAGGGCAAGAACCAAAATTCCATAATCAAGAGGATGCGTTTGGCCAGATGCCCATCCTCTTCCGTGATGAAGTGGAGGCAGCTATTAGAAATAAAAAAAGCAATATATAACAAAACGGAGTGTAGGGGTGAAATAGATAACCATTGATTTTGAATTTGAAGTTATGAAGTACAGAAAATTGATATGAGAAGCTACACTCACCAGTTAAAAATGCGTTACTTAGTGAATGAATGACAGTGAGAAGGCAATTGAAATACTCTGTGAACAAAAAAAAAAATAAAAAACAAGTGTTGCAGAGGTTTTCCTTATAGAAATGACCAAACTCTTGATAGGGCAGAAATACAATAAAGGTTTCTGTGCTATCCTTATGTCTGTGTCTCAAGAGGATGCTGAAAATCTCACCAGCATATTTAAGATCAAGGATGTCATTAAACGGCATCGAATGGGGCTATCTGACAGAATGGGTACATCTTGAGAAGGTTGCTCAGGAGCATCCCCACTAAGTCTTGGATCACTGGGGAAGCTGCAGCAGACCATCCCAAAGGAGAACGCAGGCTGGGTGAGTCGGCCTCTGAGCATCAGACGGGGGCAAAGCCAAGGGAAAGCGATACAGGAGTCAGTTGAAAGGAGGCTGGAGAATTAATGCCAATCAATATGGTTTTATGGAAAACAGGTCGTGTCAGCCTTCATTTAATTCACAGAGGAGATTACATGTGTGGTTGATAAAAGTAACTGAATAGATGTGATATACTTCAGCCTGGGGAATGTGCCTGACTTAGGGCTGCACAGCTGATTAAAAATGAGCACTCAGCTGTGTCAGGGAGAAACATGTGAGACAGATTGAGACTCGGGTAAGAGCTCAGACAGCAGTCGCTGATGGGGAGCTGTCATTAAATCTGTGTTTCTCATAATGTTTTGTAGCAGGAGGCTTAAAGTAGTCAATATTTTCATCAATGATTCTAACACACATATTAAAAACTCATTCATAAAAAATTTGTGGCTCACGCAAAGAATGGAGAGATTGATAAATCCCATCGAGCTCTTGCGGGGCTGGGGGGAGGCTGGGATCACCCAGGAGACTGGACCCCTTGCTGTACATGCTGTGTTACAGCCCAGTGCTTCATCAAAGAGATACAGGTCCGCACACGGGGCTCTGCAAATCGCCTGTGGGTCATTGGGAGTGCAGGCAGGACCCCTGTGCAGTCCTTGGTTCGGCTGGGGGATAGAGCGAGGAGGTCAGTGATTTCACCCCTGAGCACAGCACAGGCAACAGCGATGTGTGTGCTGCATCCAGCCTGCCAGTGCAGACTGGAGGCCAGTCAGTGATCAGATGGATGGGGAAATGAGGAACTTGAAGGAGCTCAACACATCTGTGTTGACAAATAAGAAGTCTGCAGGCTGATTTAATCATCCCACACAAGCTCCTGAGAAAATACTTTGTGCTGGAGGGAGCATTAAAGCGGAGAAATGCCCAAACGGGGGGCAGGAGAGGCAGGGGCTTGGACCTCCACGGGCAGAGCTGTCTTCCTCCGGTCTCCACGTCTCCTGGACTGGGATGATGTCCTGGGGATGCTTGAACTGAAGGCAAGTGACACATCGCTCTACGAGGGCTGAGGGGAGGAAGTGTGATCGGCTGTGACGTGCTGGAGACTGAGACCAGACGGCTGCAAGGATCCTTGCTTGAACCTACGCATCACCTGTTTCTCCTTCCCTGCTCAGGGGAACCTTAGGGGTCTCATGATAGGACACCAGTCTGGGTGCCCCTCTGCTCTGTGTGCTTTCCCCTGCCCCAGCCTCCTGGACCCTCCTCTGCTCCCAGAGCCCTTCTGGACCAGCACAGACCTCCACCACAGCAAAGGGATACTGGTAGGTGTCACCAGACAGACCATGAGGATAGTCCATCAGGTGTTTCTGCACCCCAGCTCCTCCTTGTGCTCCTGGCCAGGAGGGTACAGGGAGCTTTCCATCTCTTGTGACTGGCACGTCCCATCTGCTGGGTCAGTCTCAGGGTGAGTCAAGACCGAAATGCACGTGGCTGAGGACGTGAGCTTGCGATTGAAAACAGCTCCAGATGGACTCGACAAACAGAATTTCCCTGACAACCTGGAAAGCAATCTCTCCATTACGGACAGGGCACGCTGGTGGTCTCTGTTCAGAGGGAATCAAATGCACTCGCCAAATATTTGCAGAAAGCACTGATATCAGAGCACCGTCTATCTTTTTAGCTCCCAGCAGCCTTATCTCTCACAGCAAACAATGAACATTCAGAAAAACAGCTCTGCTGCAGCCTCCTTCAGCTAGCAGCCCTGGTGTGCAACGAGTACCCCCACTCCTCGTGGGCCCAGCAAGGGTGGGAGGCTGGTCCTCATCTCCCCATGGAGCAGCACCTCCAGGAGCATCTACACTGGAGGTCTTCCCAGGGTTGTCTCTAGGTTTTGCTCAACAGATCTAGCTGCTCCTCCCAGCAGTATCACATCACCCAGAAACTTCAACCTGCTGCTGCTTGTGAGCAGCACCCTCTCCCGATGTCCCCTTCTGGCAAAGGAGCTTGAGCTTCCCTGGGCCCACTGGGTATGTTCCCACCACGTAAACTGAGAAGCATCTCAGTGTGATGGTGCACTGATGGGGTGGAAGGCATGCTTGGTCTTCTGGCAACCCCACTCATAAAACAGGTATCCTATGGTAAGGGCACCTGCTGCAAGGGAACTGCACGTGATGCCTCTCCATGGTCTGAAAACAAATGTGGATCACTGGAATTACAGTTTGTGCCAATGTTGTGGTTTAAACAAGGCAAATGGAGTCACCAGAAGAAGGCAGCAGAGCTCAGCATCTCCTGGAGAAAGTCAGGCTGAGACAGGATCCTGGAGCAGCTCAGCTGTGCAGAGAGGTAAGACAGCCCAGGGGTGCTTCTTTGGAGAGGGGACAGGTAAGAGGAGCATGATGATATGATAAATGATCCAGAAAAGAGCAGTTGGCAGCATCTGTTCTCCCTGTGTCATACTCCAAGGACACCCAGTGAAACTCTCCATGGGGAGAGGCAACACTTTCTTGCACGAGATGCCTATGGGCCTCCCCAGTACCAGCAGACACTTTGGTCTTGGAATTTAGCAAGACTGAAGCAGGTCTTGTACATTTACACAGATATCAAGATTACTCAGGTGCTGCTGAGCACAGCAACAATTCTGGCAGAGACACTTTGCCTGGGACCTGAGGAGGAAGCCAGACTCTAGCTCTCAGAAACCAGAATTACTCCACGTGTGACCCCTGGTGCTGCACCTGGTGGTGCCCCATCAGCTCTGGAGATGATGAGGTCTGGCAGGTCCCTGCTCTGACACATGCGGTGACCTCCAGTCAGCACATTGACCACCTACACACAGCATCTACAGCGCGGCCGGGCGAGAGGGGTCCTGCATGCCATGGAGCACACCCCGCCTGCCTCTGGGGCCAGGCTTTTGCTGGACTTTGGGCCAGAGGCTCCATCCAGCTGGAAGATTTGAGAGCAGAATCTTGGAAGCGAATGATGGGACTTTCTCCTTTTGCAGTGAGAAAGCCGTGTGGCACCAGAGATGACCCCACTGGCGGCCAGCTTCTGTGTAACGGTCTGCTCACAGCCAAGACCAGCAGCTCCTAGTAAGGTCCCTTAAGCCCTTCAGCAGG
>NW_010107623.1:0-16306 GCF_000699245.1 Pterocles gutturalis | reverse complement strand
CCTGAGTTTCCCCATCACACTTCTTTCTACATGAGCACTTTCTGCCCTCTGTCAGGAGATGTCCCTCCTGGTAGCAGGACTGATCCTGCCCTGGGAAGGCCCATTTGATGGAGCACTCCCTATCCCAATGCTCTTTACTGCTGCTTCCATCTCTCAGAAAATGCCTCTGAGATGCAAAAGTGCTTCTGGACATCAGTGCTCTGCAGAAAGCTGCCAGCAAGTCCCTCTTACAAATTAATCATCTGCAAGGCTGCCTTCCTAACATGCATGTGAAGGACAGGTACTGTTGACCTGATGCCTCCCAAAGACACGGGCTGGTGTTGTGGGCGATGTGAGTGATGTGGGTGACGTCCCCCTGGTTCTGCTCACATCCCACCCACAGGCCCTGAGCCTCTGGGGTTTACTCCAGGCTGGAGAAGAAGCCGGAGGAGCACGTAACTGACAGCAGCATCTTCCGAGCGCCACAGCGATTGCTCCAGGACTGTAGCAAGCAAGTCAATAAACTCAAATTAAACTAGAAAGCTGTAACAAACAGAGGGGTCAGTGCATCCTCTCGCAGGCACTGAGCAGGTTCATGAAGGTTCCCTTCCCAGTGCCCTGAGGCAAGGACACCTGCCACCAACCAGTGCTACATTTCAGGAAGGAAGGGGAGATCTAAATCCAATGCACCATGGGCAGGAGCTCAGGGCACTGAAAAACCCTCCAAGGCTTCTGAGGAGCAGAGACCACATTTGCAGGAGGGGGATACTCAAAGCTTTGTCACGCTGAGCAGGCTGCAGCTGGAGAGCACCTACAGCCACCATGAACCTCCCTTGCCAGGGCTGGCCGCAGGCAGGGCACTGCAAAGGGCTCAGGGCACTCCAGAAGAGAGGATGGAGAGTGATCACCCTCCTGCTGCTCCACAAAAACCACAGAGACTCTTGGGTAAAAACTTGTTTTATAGGAAAATGGCACTTTGTTGCTTCACTGGGTCTATCTTCAGCTTTGTTTTTCTGGTCAACCCTGGCCAAAAATGTTTATTCTTGGTCTTGACTGATCTCATTTCTCCCTGCTAGCATTAAGCCCCTCAGCAGCAGTGGCGAGATGGCTGCTTGGGTCACTTCCAGTTTGAGGAGCCCTGAGACCATCGGGACTCCTGGGAAGCAGCTGACCCAGCCTGCACAGCCAGGGCAGGTTTCCCAGCCAGGCTGGACCATGATGATGCAGAACCCTCCAGCCCTGAGGGTGACCCCTCTGTGGGACAGTCTGGACTGTTGCTATGTCTAATCCTATGGAACAAAATGCCCATTTCATGATTGTGGTTATGGCTCCCAGGGTAAAGTTTATTGAACCCTTCAGGATCCTTGGCTCCTCCACCTCACGCACGTGTTCCTCCCACTCCTTCCTTGCCTCCAGCCCAGCTCCACCACGATCTTCAGCATGTTTGTCTTGTATCAGTCCCATTTTTGTTCTCCTGCACTGTCCCCCTTTCTCACTCCCTTCTGCTCCTCATCTCTCATGTAGTTCTGGAGTGGCATTTAGGCAATTCAATGTCAATAACCATCCTGGCCTGGCAGGTCACACGTACAACACCAGCACTAAACCCACTACCACCGAAGCTGTTGAGACCAAGGCACACTCATATGCTGTGCAACCTGCTCTCTAAGGTGGTTGCTCAGGCTCTCCTGAACTGCTGGCAGGTTTTATTTCCCAGTTCAGTAGCATCTAATGTACATGTCTAGTTCTTTTCCCAGGTGTAACCTCATTGCCTGCAGCACAGCAATTTACATGCTAATGCACGGGCACATCCACAGGTACCTCACTGCCTGCAACCCAGCTTTGGCAGTCAGGTACTTTGCTTGCCTCTCCCTATTTCAAGAGCAAGGAGAGGAATTTGCCCCCAGGATTGTGGCCGGTTTAGGCTACACTCTGCTTGAGGTTGTGAAGTCTAAGCCGTGCCTGCATCACACCTCTGCACCATGGACCTCATGCAGCCCCCTCAGCACTGTGTGAATAATTCATCACATGCACTGGGCCTCCTCTCTTTCTGTTCTCAAATTAGCCATGAGCAGATTGCTGCTTTCTTGAATAAATTTGTTACTTGGAGCTGTTCCTGTGAACAATTCTTGGGCTGTAGCTTGTTTGCAAGCAGTAAATAGCTACAAGCATGGATGCCACTTTGCTGGCCCCACCACACTCACTCGAGCACTGAGGCTGTGGTGGAGGGACATCATGCATTCCATAAGATGCTGCCCCAGGAGATGCTGCTCCTGGTCCTGCCCCTTGGGCTCAGAGCAGTGCTGCGGACTCAGAGAGATGAGCACCCCCCGCGGTAGCGCTGCGCTTTCAGGCAAAGGATGGCAGGCAGTGTAAAATCCACTAATGAGCCTCCAAACACCAAGCCAGCTTCACAAGCCTTCTCAGCCCACTCCCAGATGTGCACATTCAAGGAAAGAGCATTTATGGGCAAGGAATGAGGTGCCAGTGCATCCTGCAGGGTGTAGAGAGATGGGAGAGGATGTCAGAGGTGCTGCTCAGTGGTGCCTTGCCTGGGAAGTGCCTAAACCCAGCAGATGCCACAAAAGATCTCAGGAAGCCACATTGCTGATGAAGTGGGCTTTATTTTTTCCTCCCCTTGTACCAAATAACAGCAGCAGCACCTTTAGCAAAAGTCTGGGGAAAAGGAATATCCAGTTTCACACCTGCATCACACACATCTTTTTACAAACAGGCTTTGCTGACCATACCTGGGTCCCACGCTGTGGTTGTTCTTCACAACTGCAGACAGGAGGTGAAGTGACTCTGGAGACCTGCGGATGAGAATCTCCCAGGCTGTGTGCAGGCTGCTGCTGAGCACACCATGTGTCTACATATCCTCTGCTCCACCAGTGGGTGATAAAATTAATCTTTTCTTCATACAAGATGTTTACTTCATAACTCACTAAAGGAGCAAAAACCATCATCATAATAATGCACTGACCTGTATATTTGTTTCCGGTATCTGACCTATCAGGCAACTGCTGAATTAATTCTCTAATTAGTTTCCCCATTCGTGAAGGATATGACCTTCTCCAGAGGAAAACGTACAAATGAAAAAATATTTATTGAAGGCAATGCCATGAAAGCAGCACTTATATCAAGGACAAACAGGGATACAAAGTTCTACTATTATAGCAGAAATAAAAACATTTTCCTTCAAGACTTAAAAAAATTTCTCCAATTCCAATGGCATTTGCATTATTGGTGGCTGTAGCTGATCTCCAGAGACAACTAGAAAAACTCTCAAGGGCAAAGACTCACCCACTGTGTCTTCCACTCTGCAGACAGGCTGAAGCACCTCTTGTGCATGAGGGAGACCTGGTTGAGATAATTCCCTGTGTGACTGCACCAGCGGAGATACTGCATGTGATGGGGCATCACTTCTGCCATCCCTTCCCCTTAAACATCCTCATATGAGTCCTTGTTTTGTGCCAGGTAGCAAAGCACTGCAGTGGGAATGGCTGTGGACAGGGGAGGATGGGAACCAGGACATCACACTTGCATCCTGTGAATATTTTGGTATTTGCTACCTTTTGGCTCAGTTTTATCAAGGAGTCTCCAAAAAGGCTCCATTCCATCCTTTACCCAAGCTATTCTGCGGGTAAGGGCATTCTTGAAACTGGTACGGGGAAGCCTTGTCCTCACAGCCCCCAGCTGCTGTCTGGGACCTGGTCTCACCCAGACCCAAGAGCCAGGGACCGGACGTTTGTAGAGGTACAAAAAGCTTCTGCTCCCACCAGAGGATGTGGGGAGGATGGAGATGGCATCAGCATGGTCTGCAAGGAGGGTGGCATCTCAGCTTCCCTTCTCCATACTGAGAAAATAACCCCTTTGCTGGGAAGAGAGGAGAAAAATTTTCCTCAGCCAGGTTGTCTCCTGACTCCTCCCAGCAAGGATGCCTGCATCACCTGCTTTCTTCACAGAAAGAGTGCTCAGGCATTGGAACAGGCTGTCCAGGGCAGTGGTGGAGTCACCATCCCTGGAGGGGGTCAAGAAATGTGTAGATCTGGTGCTTCGGGACATGGTTTAGTGGGTTGGGTGGTGTTGGGTTGGCAGTTGGATTTGATCCTTGAGGTCTTTTCCAATCCTGTGATTCTATGAAACCCATGGCCATCAGCAGCAAAAGACACTGACTGCCCAGGTTTGAGACGCAGCCAACATCACTGTGGGGGTGAATTTGTGTTTCTATAGAAGGTGAACAACACATAAAAACAACCTCTGGAGAAGAGGCAGGAATAAGCTCTGCTCAGTTGAGCCTGAAGGCAAACTCATTGCCAAGGCAGCGGTGTCGTGGATGGGGTCAGTCAGTGGGGGGGGTGGATTTAGCCTGCTTCTGCCTCAGATCAAGGGCTCCCTCCCTGAATGGAGAAGGGAAATCTCAATGTCTTGCCTCTTCCAGGAAAGTCCCCATGGGAGCACAGTGGATGCTCACACTCAGGTCTGTCTATTTTGCTTCACATTGCTTCTGACAGCAAGGGAATTTCCCAGAAATTTTCTGGACCTTGCAGAGAACCAAAAAGAAACTATTCCTTGATGCTTCTCAGGATGCAAAGAGACACAGCTGGAGCCAGAAGCCATGACACTACAACAAAAGCACCCAGCCCCTCTCTGGACCATCCCCTGTGTCACAGATCCCCCATCAGCTCACAGGCTGACACGCTCTGACAGCTCCAGCAAATATCGTCAGCCGTGTTTTTTGCTGGGAAACTTAGGCTCAGCAAAGCCACGTGGCTTCAACATAGAAATTCAGGCCTAATGGGTTGAGGATGCTGTCAGGATGTGGTCACCTGCCTCTGGCTTTCTTGTGCCTGCCCAGTCCTGTCCCCTGTGGCACGTTTACCTGTGTTTATACTCACCTTTCCAAGGGCCGCTTTTTGGTGTAAGATGCTCTCCACAGAAAGCCCTATACTCAGTGTAGTTGGAGACACTAAACCTGATCCCAACTCCTGCTCAGAGATGCCCAGGCAGGCCCACATCTGGTATGTGTCATGTCATGTCATGTCACATCATGTCATGTCATGTGTCTCCCATGCCAGGAGCAAAGACACTGAGAGATCTGTCTCTGTGACAGTCTGCGAGTACCACAGGAGATGAGGACTCTCTCCTACCTGCCAGCCCTCACAGCAATGGTCCCAGGACCTGTCCCAGCTTCCCCAGGCTCCCTTACTCCCCTGGCAGCCCTGTATTATCACCTTTCCTCACCCCCCTGCCCGGTGTGTCCTGGCACTGGGACAGGTCCCTGCTGAAGGACCAGGATCTCATGCATGAGATGAAGACCCAGAGAGCTGCCATGTCCCTGGTTCTCCTCCTGTCCAGCAATCTGGACGCCTTCAGGGTCTGCCAAGAGTAGAGGGCTGGAGGGATTCTCCAAACAGATCTCCAGAGACCAAAACACCAGGTGTGAGCTGAGTGCGGAGGGCACAGCCTAGGCATCTGAAACTAAGCTGGGAGCAGCAGGGTGAGCAGATGGGCATCAGCAGCGTGAGGGAGGACGGCTGGGCAGGCAGCGCACAGCAGAGGTGCAAAGGAGCTGGCCCAGCTCTGATCTGCACAGCTCACTGCTCCCTCTGCTTTCACAAGCTCTGACATCATTCCTGGGTGGCTTTTATTAAGATGTAAATAAAACCATCTCTGCAGCCTGGAAACGTGGCTGTTTTGATACCACCTTTGAACCTTTCTTAGTGGCAGGGCCTGGTAGCCCCTGTTTCTATTGGGAAGATATCGTACGGACTGGAACATTTTCCAAGCGCTGTAATTGCCCAATAAAACCATGTTTCTTCACCATCCAGTTGAATTAGTGTCTGCAATATGTTGGAAAGCTTTATAGCCCAGTTAATTGTAAGGCAGTAACAGGAAGGGGCATTATGGCCTTAGAGAACACAAGTTGCATCTGTATTTAATGATATTAAACCATAAGAAGCCTCCATTCGAATAAAGCGATGACTGCTGTAGTGCCTATAAAAGCAATGATCTCTGTGTTCAGCAGAGACAGTGAGCCAGGGAGCAGCAGGACCAGGGACACCGGTGCCTGGGGCAAGGACATCATGCAGCTCCCGTGGCTATTGCCAGCACGTGTGGCTGAGAGCACACACCCCTGCGTCCCAAAGACCTACCGGATGATGCTGCACCACGTGCTTGCTCCAGCAGCCTTTTATCCCACAGTCCTGCAGCCAAAGATGTCCCACGTCTCTTTGAAGGGAAGCTCCACCACCCCCACCCTGGCCACTAGACGTCTCCCACCCTCCCTGCAGGCTCTCACCATCACCCTGCCCATCCACGGACCTGGGTCCTCCCCACTGCTAGAAACCAGTGGGCTCCAGACATCCTCTCATGGTCTGGTGTGGCTGGAGTAGCTGCTCTGGGACTGAGAACCAAGGCATGAGTATTCGTGAGTAAGATGTGTGCTCTTCACTCTGGTTAGGAGGATGGGGAGTTGGGACTGGGGAGGGTCCAGGACAGCAGTGCTCTGAGAACAGCCCATGGCATTTCTCATGGGCTCGTCAAGGTCTTCGTTCAGCACCTGCAAATGGTGCTGGACACCAGGGTATCCTGTAGCTCCCCTGTTGAGGATGAAGAAACATCTTCTGGAGCCAGTATCAGAGGACATGAGGCTATTGAGGGGCAGGAGTTGCACAGCATCTCCCATACCTCAAAGGCTGTTCGGAGAAATATGTGGGCTCATTTTTGTGCTGGCAGGAGGGGATTTCAGCTGCGTTGTGGGTCATCCCATGTCCTGGATCCCTGCCCCAGGGAGTTCAGTTCACCAGGCAGGGCCACTGACCCAGCACAGCTCCTGATGACAAAAACAGCCCTAGTCAGGGGCAGGTGGGGCAGAAGGACCCACCAAGCAGGGCAACAGTGTCTGTGGTTGATGAGCTGTGGTCACTTCACAGTCCGTCCCACCCTTCTGTACACCCCTGGTGTGTGCACCCACCTGTCCAGCCACTGTGCACCGCAGGGGTACCACCAGGGCAGGAGGATTTGGAAGATGGCTCAGGACCAGTGGTGGCCATGGACAGAGAGCTACAGCCCCGTGGCAAAGCACAGAAGAGAAACCCGAGGACACAGAGAAGGTCCTGGCCAGAGGCACTTCTTTCCAAGCAAGAGAAGAGCAATCCTGCTCCTTCAGAGGCTCAACTATTCCTGGGGCAAGCATGAGGCCATGGACACCAGCAGGTTGCTATGGTGGGACATCAGCTCCCAAAGACCCACACCTGCTGAGGGTGGCTGTTTGTGACAAATCTGGCACGAGGCATGAGCCCTCCAACAGGGCTTCAACGAGCAGAGGATCAAGAGCCAAGAGGCAAGAGCCAAAGTCGGGCCAAGAGCACTGACTGAATGGAAACCCATGAAAGCACCAGCCTCTGTGGAGCAAAAGCATTGGCCCCTTTCTTTGGGTGCAAAGGGTTGAGTATTCAGCACCTGCATAAACGGGTGACACACAGGTGACAAGCCTGTGACTCCATCAGCTTTTGTGTTCACAAGTATGTCAACTGTTGAGATTAATTCAATGTGCAGGTAGGGAAGTGAGGTGCCAGTGAGTTCATTTAGAATTAGATATGCAATCAATGGAAAATTAATACAATTAAGTTTCAAATTGTCATTTAATGAAACACCTTTTTGCAAGTGGAATATTAAGTGGGCACAAACACAGAGACGCTGTTTGAACACACTGTTCCAGGCAGGGAGGCATTTGTGCCCGGGAACTGTGCATGCACCCCCTCTCCAACACTGTAATTCGTTAGACAGACTCTAATTATATATTTATAGTTTACAGAAGTTTCAGCTAATTACATGGTGCCTCTCAGAAGCCTGCTGCAAGGCCTTGCTTGCTGTTAATGGGGCGTTGGTTATTGCTGAATTACCCGTAGCTGTGTTTCAGAGAGCATTTAGCGGATCTGCTGAGGAGCACAAGCCTCAAATCTCCCTGCCTGACACGTTAACTGCAGCAGGGACACTTCCACTTATAGCACAGCCAGAACGTGGAACAGAAAAGACCCCAGTTGCTGGTTTATGTTGTGGATTTGGAGAGAAACTGCCCTGATTTTCCAAAGCGATGGGCACAGGCTGAGCCGGGAGCCCAGCCGTGAGAGGACAGCGATGGGGCACCACCAGACCCTCACTGCTCCCAGAACTGCTGCGTGACCCATTCGCAGAGGGTTTCCTCGGGGCGTGAGGTAAGCGCTGGCATTTTGGGTGAGTGGGCAGCATGGGGGAGGCTGGAGATGGAGTGGGGGCATGTGGCTTCAAGGGGATGAGGACATGGGTGCAGGTGAGCGAAGGGGATGTGGAGGAACGGCTGCAGCCCCAGTGGTCCCCACACACCCCAGACCCACAGGGTTTAGCTCGAACCATGTCCCAGCCTCTCTCTCCACTGCCCTCATGGCTCTGATGTGGCAGGGCAGAGACCCACAGCTCCCTGACAGCTCCCCAGTAGAAGATTATCAGCAACAACAAATCTGCCATATCCTTAATGGAGCTGTTGATGCTCTGTTTTTGTTTCTCATCTGACTCATCCCAGTGTCTGTTTCCACCACGGGCTCTTCTCTGTGTGCTGTCCCGCTCATCTGCATACCTGCCTCCTACCGTCACCATTCTCCCAAAGTGAGGACTTCCAAACCACAGGCACCTCATGACCTGCAGCTTCTCCAGCCACTCTGCCCATCCTGCAGCATTTTTCTGATCATCTTCTAGTTTGTCAACACCTGTCCAAAGTGGGGATGCCGTCCTTGGCTGGAAGATCCCATCGCTGGCTTGTTAGAGCCAAGTACGTCCGCTCATGGTAATGGACTTAGAATCACAGAATCATTAAGGTTGGAAAAGACCTCAAGGATCATCAAGTCCAACCGTCAACCCAACGCCACCCAACCCACTAACCCATGTCCCGAAGCACCACATCTACACGTGTCTTGACCCCCTCCAGGGATGGTGACTCCACCACTTCCCTGGGCAGCCTGGTCCAATGCCTCATCACTCTTTCAGTGAAGAAATGTTTTCTAATATCCAGCCTAAACCTCATGCATGAAGCTGGACAGTTGCACAACAAGGAAGTGAAGTTAATGAAGAATAATTGCTTGCTTGGAAATCCGCAGTGGTGAATATCACTTGCACAGTCTGCGCATGGCCTTGAGCTGGCAGGAAAGCACCTCGGAGTGTGTGAGTAGGAGAACAAACCCACACGGGTCCTGGCGGAGGGGGATCGGCACGGTAATGCATTCAGTGTTTCTGAGATAAGTGATTCAGAGCCCTCTTTGGAGCCTCTCTGTGCAGCACACACCCCCAGCCCCGGTGCATGCCGCGGGACCAAACGGCAGCAGGACCCGGGCCCTCAGCAGCTTCCAAAAGGGCAATAAAAATAGAAAACGAGACTTGGGGAAGCATCGTCGTTGCTGTGGTTTTATGTACGGATACCAGAAAGAGTTGAGGATAAACATATTATTAGGTTAAATAAAAATAAAATGCATTCTAGAAAAATGTTTTGAGATTTGTCACATAATTAAGCTATTAATTTAACGATCTTTATTATTTGGGTTGAAAATTCACACGGGCCCTCATCTCATTCCCTTTATTGAACAAGGAGCTTGTCATACACAGTCATTATGCATTTTCATAAACATTTCATGAACAATAACTGTGAGAAACATAAAATACTGGTTTTGTCCTTCAACTGTAATGACCATATGGAGACGCCTTTTGCATTGGAGTCAGCAGTTGCAGTACATCCTCGTTAATAACAGCTCTTGCTATTTTTACTGTTTACAGCACAAACGCAGCCCTTTATGGGGCGAAGAAGGATTTAATCTGCAGGGCCTTTGCAATGATTTGTAAGAGAGATGCTGTGCCTACATTTCTCTGTGATTCAGGGCGAGCTATAATTACTCAGTATTCTGGACAGCTCTCTTACAAGATGTCAATTTACGTGTAATCGGAGAGAACACGGCGACTGGGGACATCTTGGGCCTCTCCCCCTGCACGCACACGCGCAGTTTCTTTAGGTTTGTAAAGAAAATATTTCACAAGGTGATGGAGCAAGGTCTCACCCTGGAAGCAGGGCTGCTGGAGGGCTGGTGGCCAAGTGAGCACATGGCCTCATTCGTGCCCAAGACATCCTTCTGGCTTGCATGGGCACCTCATTGTCCTTGTGCTCACCAGGATGGGGATCGAGCCATTCCCTTGGCCTCCCCTCACTTCAGCTGCCCCATGTTTATTCTTGCTCCTTGGCTGACACAGAAAGGACCCTGGTGCTGCACTGGTGAGGGCGGGAGGCTTGGCCGTGCTGGGGGATTGCAGTCGTGCAGCAAGTCTGATGCACATGCAGGGTGTTCTGGGACTGCTGTCAGCTGTAGGGGGGATGGCTGGCTCTGGTTTCTTCTGGCAGCAGGCTCAGCTTGGGGTTGCACCAGGCTGAGCAGACCCATAGGCAGCTGCCAGACCCAGTGACAGGGGCTTGCTGGGGGCCCTCCTGGCCCCTCCGCTCCCCTGCCGTGGTTCAGCTCCCGCTGCCACAGGAGATCCCAGCTGAGCCCAAAGACTGCAGCAGGGACACTGCTGTGCTGCCTGTAGCACCCTCTCCTCGGGATGGATTTTACTGCAAGCCTGAGGCGCAGAGCTGGGAGCAATCCCCAGGGGTCCTATGGCAGCAGCCCCTGGACACATTGCCTGCAGAAACTCTTGGAGAGTGAAGAGACCTCTCAGACCACAGCCATCCCTCGAAGGGGCTTTTCACCATGGCCCAGAACATCTCAGGGTCTGAGGCAGAGCAGCTTCATCTACAGGACAAGCAATTCTGCACAGGACACCAATCTGGACCCAAATCCTCCATTCCCTTCTGAGTCCACGGAGGCATGCGGTTTGCACCAGAGATGCTCCACAAAGCAGGGAAGGCAGAAAGGTAAACAAAATCACAGCAAAATGTGTTGCTGCTTGTTTCCCCTCCCAACAAAATGCCCAGATCTCATGCCCAAAGGAGGCTCAGGAGCAGAAAATCACCCAGCAGGAAGCCAGGCTGCGTCAGGAGAGCCTGCAAAATCCAGAGATGAATGTCCCAGGGCTCGGGTGCGTCTGGCTCATCATGTGAAGCATCAATAAAGTTTCTCCCAGGGCAGGACACAGATTCAGACACAACACTTCCCCTTCAGCGCTGAGTCCTGGGCCAGTGTCGGCCCCGTGCGGATTTATGGCTCCCTGCGCTCGTAAATGTCGGCACCGCCAGTGATGTATGTGGGAGCTGGGAAGCGCTCCCCCCAGCTTGGGGAGATTTCTTTATTTTTTCTGATCTTTTACAACAGCCATAAACCAGCTGCTGATTAGTGATGGGTCTTAAAACTTTAGGCAAAAGCTGTTGAAATCAGCTTTAAGTGCTAAGCTTCTCCGAAAGCAGAGCAGCTTAACGTTTCCCTTTTGAGGTCACATCTGTGACGTGTGGCCCTCCGAGCTGCAGCTCAGGTCTGGGCAGCCCTCACAGCACCCCGGGTCAGGAACCCACCCTCTGCCCTGTGCTCCCCTCCCCAGTGGCACAAGCAGCAGATGTCCCCAAACAGGGCCATGCCTGTGGTGCAAGGTCGTGCCAGGCAGAGAGCAGAGCCCACACTGTTCTCAGACCTGGGAAGAGATGTGAGGGGCAGGAGATGTGAGCGTGCGAAGATGGGCATCATCACCTCTCCCAGCAAGGCAGAGGGTCCCCTCCAAGGCATTGCCCTGGGCTGGAGTGATACCCACGGAGACTGGCCGCTGCTCCCCAGCCCTGATCCAGTGGTCCCAGATGATGGGCAGCACCAACAAGGACGTGAGGTGAGAAACACGGTGCTGGGAGAACCTTCCCACCAGGACAGTCCTCACAGCCCCAAGGACATGACAAGGCCAGTAGCAGCTGTTGTTTCTGGGTGTGTCAGTTCAGTGAGTGGGTTATTCCCATCATGTTTCCTCATGAGTTCACTGAGTATCATTGACTGTAAAGCTCACAGCTTTGGCTTTTGTTGATGTAGAACATGGCTTCACATTTTTGGATGGGAAATTGTCTTCTGGTGCCTCTGACTCCTCGCCATTCTTGGCTTCCTTCCATCTTCCAGCTGCTGGGTGAGTCCTTGTCCTCCATCCCAGCCTCTGCTCACCAGTGTTGACCTTCTCCCGCTGCTAGCATGGGGCTGCACCCACAGCCTTGGGCAGCAGCACCTTCAGACCTTGTCTTGGTTTGGGCACTTCTACCCACTTGGCTCAAAGGGGTTTGCAGAGTATACAGTTCCTTTTCTGACTTTACATTTTTAAAGGTAGCGGATGGATGGATGGATGAAAGGATGGAAGGACAGGTGGAGGGATGGAAGGATGGAGGGATGGATGAATGGATGGGTGTGTGGATTGACTCCAGCTAGAGAGAGAGCAAGTGTGGCATTTTGGGCACATGTCCTCTAGGTAATAACCAGTCTTCGACCGACCTCTCTTGCATTCTGGCTCCCCGTTCCCATCACACTTGAAGGCTGTGCAGACCATGGGGAAGGTGCCTGTGCTCAGACCGGCGAGGAGGAGGCTCTGCTTTCCTGCAGGATTGCTGCGTGGACCATCTGTCCCACACCGGGGCTGGGCACATTCCCTCCCTGTCTGCTGCTTCTCTCAGGAACAGAAGTTAGTGAAGATTTATCATAGCACTAAACCTCAAATTGAGCACATTTGAAAGAAGAACAATTTATTCATCAAAAATACAGCTTCATTTTATCCGCAATTATTCTCAAGTTAAGGCCTCATTCAGCAAGCAGTTGGCTGAATAAACAGTAACTTTTTATGTCTAAACCATCTCATTTTGACATTCCATCACAAAAACAAATGCAGGACATCGCTTACCCAGACAACATTTGGAAAGTTCCCTGGCAGTTTCTTCTGACAAAAAGTGGTGAGACTGGGGAGGTAGAGTGGGGGCAGCTCTTCCAGCCTTGCTTCTGACTGACATGGAAGGACTGGGTGGGCATCATGTGGGGGACAGCAATCACAAGCAGAGTGGTTCATTGGTTTTGACATCAAAAGAAAGAGAGCATCCAAAAAAAGACACTTGCCTGCACAAATACAAACTTAATGAACTTGTGGGGATGCTTTACCACCAGCAAGAGTCCCTTGGGAAGACATCCTATGGAAAAAAAAAGAAATACATGACTGCAGGAAGTTACTAAAAGACAGTATATTAGGTGCACAGCAGCTAAACATCCTGATGCAGAGGAACCACAGGACAACAGTAAAAGACCGATATTGCTGCATCAGGAGCACTTTAGTGTCCTGAAAATCAAAAAAGAATCCTATAAAAATGGGAATGAAGGGTATAAGGATGAGTGTAAAGGGAAAGCTTAAGCACACAGGGGTAGAACAAGAAAGGCTAAGGAGCCAACTGAGTTACAGCCAGCGAGGAGCATAAAAAGCAACAAAAGAAGTTCCAGAAATACACTGGAAGTGTAATGGACAGAAGAGTCAGCACTCATGTTTGTAATGGAGAGAAGAAGTAAACAGTGCCTTCCTCACCATGGTTTTCAGAGTATAAGGCTGTAACCAGTATCTAGAGCAATTATCATCAGCAAGGGGATAGGAGCTGAGGTCAGTGTCGGGAAGGAAGCAGTTACAGGATGCTGAGATAAGTTCGGTGTATATGAGTAGGCAGGGGTCAAGAAAAATTACCCTGGAAAATTTAAGCAATCTCTGAACAATTAGCAATAGTTGGTGATAGATTTTGAAGGCTCAAGAGATCCTACTGAAGCACAGAAGCCTATCTGTAAGGAAAAAAAAAAAAGGAAAATAAAAAAGATATTAAGTTGAAGAGTTACAGATCAGCCAGCCTGGCTTCAATTCCTCGAAATATTTTGTAACAAAGTATTGAATGGTCCATTTGTAAATACCTAGAGGGCAATAACATGATTAAAATGAAGAATAAAAACCAGCCAACATAGTTCTGTTGAGAACACAACATGTCAGGGCGATCCAGTTTCCCTCTCGGCCAGGGTAGTTGGTCTAGTGGAGGAAGGGCAGCAGTGGATGTGACACATTTCGGGCAAAGCCTCTGGGGCTGTCCTGTGTGACATTCCCACTGACAAGGCAAGGAAATACAATCTGAGTGAAAACTGCAGGAGGTGGGTAAAACTAAGTGCAAATTAGCACTCAAAGGCTGGATGCCTATTCTCTCCAGTGGCACAGGTTGTGGGCAAGTAAAAACTCAGGGGTGACATCTGTGTGGGTCCCCAAAGGCCCCAGGCATCCCCAACCCCCTGGCAGACACTCGCGGTGCCAGGTTTCCTGGGGAAGGAGAACGGGGCTGCACGGGCAGGAGCAGTGCAGGGAAGGCAGATCCTCCAGGGAGCCGGCTGCTGGAGCCGGCGAGACCATGGGGCTGGGGGTTTCAAGCACGGGACCTTTGGAAAGATGCAGAAGCAGGAGCATGCGGAGGAGAGTCCCAGGACATCTGTAACCGGCGCTGCTCTCCCCTGCTCAGCCCTGTACACCGCACATCTCTCCCAGCACCAAACCCCATTGGGAGGGCTGGCACCCTTCTCCAGCCCCTCCAAAACATCCGCAAATCAAAGTGGTTCCTCCTAACTGAACATTTCAGGTGGTGGGGAATGCAAAGCTTTGAGTACAACCCTGTTAACTATAATATCTATACATATTCAGGTGAAAATAATCTATTGTTATTTTTTAATTATGGTTCATGCACTGAATTAAAAATTCAGTTCTCCCTCCAGCCCCACTGTTGAGCTTCCTGCCTTTAAGCAACAATCAGCGGCCGCTTCAGCTCCATCTGCCAGCTCAGCCCCCAGGCAGCGCATGAGGAGCCATGGTCTCAGCAGCAGCGTTGGTCCCACGCAGGGCCACGAGCCCCAGGCAGCCGCCCCGCTGCAGAGGGGGGTGATGCTGCATGATGGAGCTCCCAGTTTAAACCAGTCCAGCACAAAACAACAGGAACCGTCCCGTGCCCCAGAGAGCATAGGGGTGAGCTCCAGCCCCACCTCTGCATCTGGGCAGACGGTTTCCAGAAGGGTCCCCCAAACGCTCCTTTCTGGGCAGCCCCAACCAACAACAAGTGTTTGAATCCGCCCTGCGACCTTTGCTTCCCTTTTTCCCCCCACCACTGCCAAGACCTGAGAAAATATCCTGTTCTCAGAATGAAATATTGCAAAAAACCCAAAATGACACGATCTTGCAGTTCAGCGTCGTGCACGCCGCCCTTCTGCCTGAAGAGGCTTGACAGTTTGGGCCAGGAGGAAGGTGTAATGCTGCAATGTTTCTTTGGAGGGGGAGGGAGGGAAAAAAAAAAAAAAGAAAAAAAAGAAAAAAAGGACGGGCTTTTATTTTTAGAAGTTTTAGCAGCCAAATTGTTGTCAGGCCGTCTGTGCTCCGCTGAGCAACACACAGCTTTGGGCACAGCCAAGAAGAGTTTTCTCACAGAGCAAAATGTCATGATAAAACCAGGTTTAATCAGAATCCCAGCACCCTTCCCAGAAAAAATGCCAAATTTTGGACAATTTGTGTATTGTTTATCATGTTTTTTGTTACTGTGATCCAGTAACAAGCAGAGAAATGTGGCACTGGGCCCAAACTGTTGTTTTCTTTGGGAGCATGCCACATTCCCCATTGATGCCCACTGGTGATGTTGAACAGACAGAGGAGTTCTTCTTTTCCATCATCCACCACCATCCAGCTTGGCCCTTCATTGCTGTCCATCTTCTGCTACTGGAGGTGCTTCCCAAAAAAAGTAAGAAAGGATGTGGACTGTCTTTTTGTTTCTTTTTGTTTTCTGGTCTCTGACATTTGCCCCATCTTTCCAGGGCTGAACAGTCTCATTACAGACTCACAGAACTGCTGAGGTTGGAGGAACCTCTGGAGATGGTCTAGTGCAACCTCCTGCTCAGGCAGGGTCACCTAAAGCAGGCAGCTCAGGGTCATGAGTTTTGAGTATCTCCAAGGATGGAGAGCACTGCTTTTCTAATTATGAGATCCAATGGCTTAATCATCTTCACAGTGCTTCACTGGACTCAGTCCAGTATGCCAATGTCTTGCTTGTACTGGGGAGCCCACAACTGGATGCAGCACTCCAGATGCCACCTTGCTTGTATATAAAACGAGTTCTCCAATATTTGCTTGCATCAGAGAGCCAAGCTGTGGCAGCTGCATCTGTCCTGGTGAGAACCTCACAACCATGGCTGTCCCTACCTCTGCTGTCCACAAGTGTGGGGCCAGGCTGGCGCATTGGCATGCTGCAACATGGTCAAGAGGACACTTAAACTGGGAAAGGGCAGCACCCTCAGCCCGGGCCAGACCA
>NW_010107622.1:49006-51581 GCF_000699245.1 Pterocles gutturalis | reverse complement strand
GGTGGCGGCAATCGCGGCGCTTGCATCCCCCTTCGCCCTTTATTTCTCCGTTGGTTTTCGGTCTGCTGAGGCTGGGTAACCGCTTTCCTCCGAAGCGCAGTTCCCGGGCGTGCGGAGCCTCCTCTCAGCTAAAACTTGTCTGAAGCGATTCAGTCCCACGCAGAGTTCTGCAAAGTTCCGGGAAGTGGGGGGAAAATACAGAATGTCTTATTGGCTTGGGATTGCTTTCTGATTGTGTAACTCTGCCAACTGAAACGAGTATTTTCTAAGTGGTTGGATTTTTGTTATCGCCTGCCTTCTATGTCTCTGGCTTGATATATCTGCAGTTCCAATCTCGACGATGTTTAAAGGTAAAGTCTCAGGCTAAAAATATACCATCAAAATAGGTGTGCCTATGGATGACTTTGCGTTCTGTCCCAAGAGTGGACAGGCGTGTATTCTGATCCGTGTGATAAGATTAATAGATTATCAAGTCAAAAGGACTGTTGCAATCATCTAGTCTGACCTCTTCATACTACAGGCCATAGGACTTTTTTCAGTCTGTGCTTGAAACTAGAATTTATGTTTTAGAAGGTGCGGTTAAAAATATCCAATGAGGCAAAATTCAGCACAATTCTTATTAAAGTATAGAAGTATATGCCTGATTTGTATTTTATTTCTTATTTCTCATCTGAAGAGGGCTACCTTTAGTTTGTAGCCACTGAATCTTGCTATAACCTCATCGACACTGAAAATCTCATTATTACTCATGTTTTCCCGAGTATGAATTTTGATTAATTTCTTGTTTTATGGTTTGTTTTTTTTTTTCTCCTGGATCTCCAATTTATTGTCACCCTTCCTTAACTGTGAACATTGCATTTTAAAGCAATTAAGTCAATGTTAAGTGATAAGATAATAGAACTTCCCTGGGATGTGAAGCTCTATATTCCTTGTTTCACAGAGAATTGCGAGGATGGTTTTTCTTTTTGCCCAAAACCTTGCCCCATGAAGCTGTGTTTAGTTGAGTCCTCTGCAGAGTTGCCTACATAGCAAAGTAAGGTCTCCTACCATCCTTTCTACTCTTCCTAATTGTTGATCTACATGTGTTTCAGGTTGCTTGTTGGTTTCAGTGGAAGTCAGTGACGTGTCCTCTCTATACCACTTTTGCAAATTCTCATCTATTGAGGGTCAAGCCATCTGTTCCATGGGGAAGGTTTGGATTTTCCAGATCGTTTAAGAATATGTAGTGCAGGAGCAAGAGTGGATCCCTGTGGGATCTTAGAAGAAACACAACTGCTTGATGATTATTTTCTATATTCAAAAAAATACTTTGGTTTCAAAACATAACTTTAATCTTTTTAATAGCTGCTGTATTAGTGCAACATTAGTTGCACATTTTGGGAATTTCTTAACTGAAATGGCATGAAGAGCAGTCCCATGACTAGTACCATGAAGAAGCTCATTGGATTGACGCCTGCTACCTTCACCAATCAAATTGTTAACAAAAAATGTCAAATTCGTATTACTGAGTCCATTCTTGTTATGGCCATATTTATGCTATACTTTAAGAAGCAATGTCAAGCAGACCTTGCTTTTGGCTCTTAAAAGTTTCATCTCGAGGCTGTGTAGGTAGTGATGAATGATGTTTTAAGTGTGTTGACTGAAATGTTCTAACTTTTTTTTTTTTTTAAATATCAAGGGGCTGGGAAAATACTATGAATCATATTTAGTGCTTGAAGTTGTCCTGTATTGGGTTCTTAGAGTTCACGTCATTTTAGTAAGAATTAAAATACCCTGTCTTCAGCAACATTTGAAGATTTGAAGTGTGTTGGATACAATGTTAAATACAGTCTGGGCTTGCAAAGGTGTTTCTGGTTCCTCTGTCACTGATAACGTTTGTCTTAGTATGAATGGAGTCAGTTGTTGGGGAATTGGGACGTAAAAGTCATGTCCATCACTGCCAAGGCTTGTACCAGCCTGGAAGAAATTGTGAAGGTAAAGATGTACTGTAAGGGAATATGCTGTTGATGTTCTTCACTTGTGTTACAGATCACTTCACATTTTTCAAAATGGTGTTTTTGATTGTGGTTGACAGGTAGTCATCTGAACAGCTGAAGCTGCATTAGCCTGATGTTAAATTAAAAAAGTGTGTGTCGTGTTCATCTGGTAGTTGCTTGAAAAGAATTCAGCCTTTAGGTGATATAGATAACAATATTTCATTCAAATTTCATTTCATGTTTATGCTCTTGCAGGCTGTGTTGTGGCAGGCTTCCCTTTGTGTGGAGAGCCATGTTCACAGTCTCAGCTCATCAAAATGATTTCTCCTCCCTACAAGCATTGCTTCTGTCTTCCTGCGCTTAAATTCAGCCATCTGTTTTTTATCCTGCTCCTTATTTCTTGCAGGCACTGTTTTGTCTGCGCAATGGCACTATTCCTATCAACTGAAAGGAAATGTGTGGTGAAGTATTATAAGGACATTGCTACCAGGCCTGCTGTGACATAACTTTTCCCACGGAATAGGAGAAGATAGTGAAATGGGGATGGGAGCTGATGGAAATCACTTGAATCACTGTGTTAACTGAGCAGAGATTGCTCC
>NW_010107622.1:19828-48975 GCF_000699245.1 Pterocles gutturalis | reverse complement strand
ACTTGGATGGTGCAGTCACAGCAGCCCTGTAGCAGGGGGCTGAAAGGGGCACCCCTGTCCTCTACATCTGCCCCCCGCCCTTACATAGGCTCTCAGCGTCTTGAAGGAATTTCTGATGGTTGTGTGGGCACACGGCCACTTTTCACCTCCTTTTGTAGCTGTCAGAAAACCTTGCTTCTGTGCTGAAACTCTCTTTGTGGCACAGTCTACAGCTAGTCCCATATTGAATACAAGATACGGATGTCATGCTTGTTACTTGCTCAAGAAAAACACGGTCTTCAGAAAACAGTAGTAATAGTTTGAGAGGCCACTGTAATTGCTTGGAAAGAGAAACGGAGATAGGTGATAATGGATGAGGTTTCTGGTTGAGTATATGTCTGACTTATGGATACTCCCAGGATTTCATTCAGAGAAGGGTTTTTACAAGTGAAGGGAGCTCACTGTTCTTTTTGGTTTTTACCACATCTCTGAGACCCAAGTCTTGCACTGTATGAGATTGAATGACAGTCACAGTTAATTTTTGTTATTTTACACTTTATGGCGACTACTGTGGTCTCTGATGGTAGTCTTTGTCTATTCCTGCCCTACACAAACATTGGAGTTTTGTGTAGTTTAATTCAAGACGGTTCATAGTTGATAACAGGGACATTTGGTTAGTACAACCTATATATATATGGCAGCTAATCTAAGATAACAAGTTAGTGATAGTTCCTATGCGAAGTTACATAAATGGGAGACTTGAACTTTTATGATAAATGGTTATGATGGGCTTTTTAACTTGTTTTTTTGCATAGCTGTCAAACTATTGCTTATAGTAACAACTGTATGATAATAGTGATTTAGACAAGGCTCAATTTTAAATTCTAATGGATTTTTGCATAGCTGTAGAAACCTTAAAAATGTAGATAGTGTGTTTTAGAAAAGCATAGAACACTTTCTTTCATCAAATGAAATTGTTCTGAGAGATAAAGCCAATGTTTGTTGTTAAACACATTTCCTACAAAAGGTTCCCTATGGCATAGTATTTCAGATGTTGAAAGGTAAAGCTCATAAATTCTGAATATATTTAGAACATTTGCTATTAAAAGAAAGGCACAGAAGGATTAAATAAACTTTATAAACATATAAAAAGGTAGGTCACTCTAAAATCTTAACAAACTTTCTGTCATAGTTTAAATCATTTATACATATAACATAAAACACAGGTAGTCCATGGTGTAGCACAGATACCTTACAGGGACTTGCTAGCTTTTGATGGTTGTCTTTTCTTTCCTTTTTTTTTTCTTCACTTGTTTTAACCTGCGTTCAGTACACACTGAAATAACAGCTGTGACAAGGTCAAAGATTGACTGAACAGAGAGCCTGAATTCTTGCTGTATGCCCCTCAGCTTTTCGCAGATGCAGGTGGGTGGTCATCTTGTACCATCTTTGCTCCAGTTTCAAAATGAGCCAGATAGGTAAGTGGGATGTAATAGTAAAAAACCCTGAGATTTAACAACTTTATATGAGGCATTTTAAGCGTTTGATGTCACTTTGCAGTGAGAAATGGTGACATAGAACAGTATTGCCGAATGAGTTGAAACTTAGTCTGAGGGTGCAGTTACATGAGATGGCTGAACTGGCTGCTCAGGCTCTTTGCTGCTGAACGGGGCTCCCTTCCTCCTCCCTTGCGCTGGCTCTGGTGCTTGTGCAACTGCACAGGGAGCTGATCTGATTTGTTAATCCATGAGAAAACTGACCTGACCGAGAAGGTGAATAGCTTTCTCTTGAGTTGGAGAGCTGTGCTGGTGTACCTGTGCTGGCAGACAGGAATCCAGACATGGCACCAGGCGAGGAGCAGGGAGCAGATCTGTAAGGACCGAGCTGTGTGGCCTCTGCAGGGACTCTGCCCTGCCGTCCTGGGCAGCTTTTAGATGGGCTCAGCCTTGCGGTGTCACTGTCTTCAATGAGCATCCCACACAAATTGTACTGCCTGGTTCCCTACCAGGAGCATTTAGTAAGTGTCCATGTTAGTCCGGCGCTTGACCTCTCTTGGGATCACCTAGAACGATATTTCAGATGTGAGCCCTTTCCCTTGGGGTCAACAACTTCAACACAGGTTACTGAATGTGTTGTTCTGAAAGAAAGGGGTTTTGTATTCTTTTACCTGTGCAGAGCGTCTTTCAGTCTCACGTGTATTTTACCTTTCATTCTGTTAACTTTAATTGTAGGTGTTTACTTTATACCACCAGAGAATAACCTTTTGCCTTTGTTTCTTCTGTACTTTTGCCCACCTTTTATTTTTTCTTGGAAATGCCGTTGATTCTGGCATGATGCTGTCATAGGAAGAAGGTTGTTTTTAGAAAAATCTTTGTTCCTGTTAGGGGAAAAAAAGCACCTATGACTGGATTATATTCATGCTAAACATTACTAGAGTTCTTAGCGGGTGTGTTTTCCTTGGATTTTTTGATTTCTTGAATTTAGTCAAAGCATTCACAAATTTGCATGCCAAAAAGTTATCTTTTATGATGAGGCCCCATTCCATACATTAAAAAACAAAAATCCAACCAAAAACCAGTTAAAAGGGAGCTTATTAATAATCTTATTTCAAACTTTCCTTTGCAGCCTTGAATGTGACAAAAATAATGTTGAGCACCAGGCAGGGATCAGCCTTTCCAGCACAGCATTTCTTGTTGTACCATGCAAGTGACAGAGAAAGGAAAACTGTTAGAATTTTTAAGCAAAGAGAAAGAACGTGCTCAGAGAGGATGGAGCTTGTAGTTATTAAGTACTAGATTTACTTATTTCACTGGACAGACTTCATAGTTTTTGGTTTTACTTCTGCTGCTCTTTCTGTCACCTCTTCTTACATGACTTCCTTGTTTTATTACTCTGAACGGACTGTTGAGGATGAATGGACTCTTAGAGTGTCATCAGAGCTTCTCTGACTGTGGCTTACAATAAATAGGGGCAAGGAGATTTTATTCCTGAATCCCTGCACACTTGGGCTTTCCTATTCCAAAACAATTCAGCAAGAACCTACATATGCTTGGACAAGCTTTTATTTGCCCGTATTGCTTTTTTTGTTTTTCATCTTCCTTCTACATGCCTACCTCTGTTGCTTGCTTAGGACTTGTGTTTTTTAGGAAGAAGGTGCCCTTAGGCATCCTTATCTCAGACTAATAGTATTTACATAGGAAGATACTCAGGAACATTTATTCCTTAATAACCCTGTATGAATTATACTTGGGGCTGTCATACATCTAGATTTCATTGGAGATACCCCTGTTTTTCACCTGGTAGTGTTGTCTGAGAAGAGTTTGTGGGCTCTAGCCCTTTGTCTAGTTTTTACAGATGTCTGGTAACTTGTTCTGAAAGCTTTTGGATGTCCAAAACATGCCAGGCAAATGACCACTGCGCTTGCGTGGTGTGTGTGCAATCAGGCTGGTGTTTCGTGGAGATTCTGAATGTACCAGCGTGTGCTGCACGCTCTATGTTGCACTTTTTTCTGACCAGGAAATCCTTTTCAGAAATACAGCAACATAGTGTTTCACACCACATCCTGTTTACTTTCTCTCTTCTTCGCGTCAAAAATTCAAGTGCTACAATGAATAATCCTTCAATTCCTATGTTCCTCCCATTTCATTATTCTGTACCAAGTCTGCCAGGAATAGGATTTCTAATAGGTTTTCCTTGATTGTGAACATTTGCTCATTTTCTATACAGTGATTCTAAAAAACTAACTACTTAAGAGTTAGTCTCAACAGCAACTGTTAGTTAGCTACCTTCAGTTGTTGCTGGAACTGGTGACCTAGAGCTTACCAATCCTCAGTGCCCCTGAAGAGAGGTGGGATTTTCTTCTTTTCCCCTCCAAAATCTCTGTTCTGTTGTTGTTCTCTTTAAAAGAGAATGCAGGTTTTCCACCAGTTAAATGAATTTTTTAGTTTGTGTGTGTGTACCGTTTTGGTCTCAGTATCTGTTTTTGTTTAGACATCTGCCTGAGCATCAGGAAATCTTAAGTCAATACCTGGGGCGTATTTGAGGAATTTGTTTTATATAGTTAAGTCAAAATAAATGCCATGTAGCTGTAACTATTTTTCTACCGTTTTGAACAATGCACATTTTCTAGCTGAAGCATTCACAAGCAACTGGGTTTGTGTGGTATTTTCAACTAAATAGTAACTGGTGACAATGTGATAGCCAGGGTCCTCTTTGCAAGGTTAGAAATGTGAGTTTAAACCTGGTTTAGGATAATGAAAGCACTGATGAAGAGGTGTAAGAGCTAAATTCAAGGACTATGCTTATTTTCCTTATAGAATTAAGTAGTAACACCCTGTGATGTTACCTTCAATGTAAAGGACTGCTGCTGCATTGTTTTATGATGAACGGTGTGTTGTTAATATGTTAGATCTTTCCTGGGCACAACTCCTAAATTGGGATAGAAGTGGTGTTAGTCACAGGGATGCCTCTTTATTGAATCTCAAGGAGCTTATTGAGCTGTTCAGCTCATATGTGTTGTGGGACGGGGAAAGCGCTGTGCTGGACCTGTAGGCATGCTGGAAAGCTTAGAGAGTGTTTAATAGCCTTGAATTGTCTGCTGTATGGATGACTAAGGATAGTAAGGTTTGTGGTCTCAGATGTAGGCAGTGAGTAGATGTCTTGATCCCGTGCAGCTTCTGCGGCTGTGAGCCATAAAGCCACTGATCTTCACAGTGGTTCGGTGTGTTGCATACCAAGCTCTTAGAAATTCTGACTTCACGAACCCTTGAGAAACTTAAGTCTTATTTCAGTACTGGGTGTTTGAAAGTGGGTTGTGAGGACTGACCTCTTTTGTAAATCTGAGCGGGTTAGTGTTTGTGCCTTAATTTCCCTAGATTAAAGGTGAAGATGTTTCATGTGTCATGAGACTCTAAATGAAACTGTTAGTGAAAAGAGGTGTTGCCTAAGATGTCTCTGTCAGTCAATAGGACATATGTGTTTGCATGTCTTACCTCTCTTGTGATGAATATCTCAACTTCAGCATCCTCTTTTCCATATAATTGGAAAATAAAGGGCTTATTAAGAAATGGGATATCAAGCATTCCTATAGTATCCCAAAAGTAATATTCAAACTTGACACAAAATATGGCACTGTAGCAACTGTGGGAGGATAGGGGTTGAGAAGCATTTTGATAGCTGAAATGAATTGTGTTTTTAATAACACAGTGCTGTGGCTAAGCTGTATCTTGAGATAATGCTCTGCTGATTTTTATTTTTTGAAATAAAATTTTATTATTAAAAGTAATGAAATCTTTTTTGTGTCTTGGCCAACTATAATAGAGGATTATGCTGTGTGCTCAACCGTTAATGCTGTGATGATCTTGAGAATAGTTTTGAATATCTCCAAGTACACTTTTGACAACAGAGTAGCACCACATATTTAAGAAGAGTGCTAGATTTCCATTACTGTCTGTTACAAAAATCTTTGAAACTGTGAGTAAAGCTCTGTAGGAGAGAAGTGTTGCTAGTTTAAAAAAAAATCACAGCTATTATCTCCATGCTGGGTAAAGAGAACATTCTTTCATAAAGAAAAGGTAAGAGAAGAGGATGAATGTAGTGACAAAATAATCCAGTGCCTCAAAAGGTGAGAAAAGAAGATTGCAGTTCTTTCCATGGTGTAAGCTGCACAGCTACTTGTTTTTTTCTGCAGGGAGTATTAGAGTAGAAGCTGTCAGGGACGATGTGTGAACCCCCAAAACATTACTTGTCAACCAAATGGCTTAAAATTAGTTCTGACACTGCATTATAATATAAATTGAGTGGCATATCGGTGTCTGTTTAGATAGGGGGAGTGACGACACTGAGTAAATGAGGACATCAAAGTTAGGCTTCAATATTCGAGAAGGAACACTGAAAGCTCCTTTCCAGACCTTGAAATCTTAAGATGTGCATAAGGAGCTCAAAACTGGCATTATTATGGAAGAGTTGGCAGGCTGTAGCGTTGTTACATTCAGAAAGGGCAGGCAGGAAGTGGGTAAGCTGTAAAGAGCTTCTTACAGCACTCCGTGGCCACTTCTGTTTGCAATGTTTGGACCTTAGCACGGTTGGTGTTTTTTCCTGGGGTGTTTGGTGTAACCTGTTTTAACAAATCCTTCAGAATTCCTGATGGGATGCAGAGGGTTTTCCAACACAAAGCTACCTGGGTTCTGCCAGCCCCGTTCGCCCTACGGGTAATTTTCGGCCAGAATGCGGTGGTGTGGGGCTGCAGCGGCCAGGCAGTCACCCTGAAATGCCCTGGGTGCTCCCCCAGCTTCTGGGCTCCTTCTGGTGGGCTGGGAGCAAAGGAATTTGAAGTAGTTAATATTTAGAATTTTAATTCTAAATTTAAAATTTCTTCACCCTTTTTTGTATTTTGTAGTATATCTGATTTTTGTAAGCTGCAGTTTCTTTTAGACAATTGCTTTGGTTAGGCTACTGGGAATTTTAGTTAAAGCCAAGAGAAGTGGTAGCGATATTTGCCAGAAAAAAAAAAAAAAAAACAAAAACCAAAAGACCACAACCTCAGCAAAAAGATAATTTATGTTGTATACCTTAAAAAATAAGAACATGAGGTAGTTTGTCCAGTCCCTCCATAGTATCTGAAGTTGAAGTTTATAAATAATTTCTGTCTGAAGTTTAGTTTTTGCATACACAGTTTCAAGACACAGTTTAACTGATTTTTATGAAAACAGAATTGTAATTGTCTTTGTTATTAAGAACACCACAGGTTACTTAATCAGACAAGCCAGCACTTGCATGCAAGTATTGAAGTACCAGCAAGACTGTTTTGGCTTTCCTGAAGCAGTTTTGGGATTTTTGTTTTTCAAAGGATCAAGCCTAAAGAGTTCAGACACATTAACGTGGGAATAAAAGGGAAACAGGTCTCTTTTGTCACAAAATCTTATTCTTCTCTGAAGATATAACATGTATTCAGGTAAAGAATCACAGGAACAGTGTGAACCTCTGCTCATTCAGGCAGTTCCCTGCATGTAATTTTCTACCTCAAAATCTATTTCTTAGAAGCTCTTATCTTGGCTCCTAGAAAGCAAGGAAGTAATGAGTGTTTCCTTTCGCAAGTACCTCCAGGCAGTCTTCAGCCCACATTGTGGCAGTCTCAGCCCTGCTCTCCGTGGCTCATGTATGAATCAAAGTGGGAAATTAACATTATAAGTTCATCTTTAATGAAGGAGTGAAGGGTGATTGCCTCTGTTATGTTATGATTTGATATATTCTACATTGAATATGCAATCTGTAATTACATTAGGAGGAAAGAATGTGACATAACGGACGGACAGTTGAGATTGTAAATGAAATGCTGCTCTATTGTGTTTTACTGAAATACCATAGTACTGGAGTCTGATTCTGTATTTTCCATCTTTCTAAAAGTGTTCTTCTATCTCGAATACTGTTAGGTAGATAACAACACTTTAAAATAGTGACATCTGTTTGTTTTTTATGTGATAATTCAAAAACACGCCAGGCAAATGCTGAAGATGTGTGCGGTTCCTAAAGGAACATTCTGCGTACCTTTTAAAATTTACTAGTTTTAGAAATGCTTTTCTTCTGTTTTCTCAGTGGTGGACTTTATTTTCAAAATGGCAGATTTTTTTTTTTTTTTTTTTTGTGTCTTGTGGATGCCGTAACTGTTCTAGACTTAAGTATTTCTTCTCTTTGTGCAAATGAATCTTCAAATGTTAAGGATTGTCTTGATTTGTATCATCTAATGAGAAGATGGGGGAAGCGGGCTGGCCTCCATTTTTTCCTGAACCTGCCAACATTTGCAAGCTTTGAAGCAACATTGTTCTTGCAGTGTCGGTTTTGTTTTGGTTTGGTTTTTTTAATATATCTGAGCCTGGGAAACAGAGGTTAAAACATCACATTTTGTATAAATTTCTAAATAAATATTTTGCACTGAAATGAGTGTCTGGGCTGAGCAGGAATTTGTTTTCCTTTGTTTTCTGTTGGAATTAATTTCTGAAACATTTTCTGTTGTTTGTACGGGCTTGCATTTCATCTTCCAGAAGTGTGTTGGCCTGTCCATTGGACAGGAGTGATTTGATGTTATTAACAGTATTAAACTCATTTAAGTAGCAACTTTCTTCCTAGGCAAATCCCTTCATCCTTTATGATTCTGCTTACCTCGAGTCATTGCTTTTTTAAAATGCAAGACCAAACCCATTTTCTTGGATTACATATATCTACCTATAACATTGCATTTAAATTTTAATTTTATTCTCAGCTGCAGATAAACCTTAGATGCTGAGTTGCATTTTAGTTAGACTGTTTTGGATCTCAGGCTTACTATCCTGTGCAGGAACCCGAGGTTGGGTGCCGAGGCTGCCCCTCTCGGGGTGGCCGGATCACGGGGCCTTTCCAGTTCTCCTGCAGTCAGGAGTTTCCTGCACAACTACTTGTCTTGTAGGTCTCCAGTTGCACTTGGAGTGCAGCCTCCACTGTTTGAATACTTTGAAAATGCTCTGTGTGATTTAATGTGGGTTTTTTAGCAATTTTCCTTTGTATCAGAGTCAGAAGTTACAAGTGCCTAACAACAAGGTATTGCACCCAGCAGTATCCCTTGCTGCTCAGAAGTCCAGGTCTATTTTCCATGTAGGCATTGTATGTTTCCCTAGAGCTTGAATAATTGCTGTTACTAAACTTAAAAAAAAATCTTAAAAATTGCTAAGCTCTAATAAAAATTGATCTAGAAAATAAAGCAGAAAGATGAAAATGCCTCTTCCCATGTAAGAACACTTTTTGCATCAAGTAAACTAAGATGCTTGTTTGAAGAGGTTTTGTTTCTGTATTTCATTCTGCATGGATGTCTAGGAGAGCAAGGTTATTTGAAGAAAATGAGAGGATTAAAAATAAAGACTTAATTGTATGTCCAGTGCTTATTGCAACTAAATTTTCTTGCCTTGTAAAAGTGATTTTTCTGTTTAAAATAAACACATCTTTAGTTTGTGTGCAGTGCAAACTGGGTGATTGTGTTGGCAGGTGAGGAGGAAGGCGAGTGCAACGTAACCCAATAACCTTTTGCAGTTGGAGACCTAAATTCATATGAAACTATTAGATTGAAAAATACTGTGGAAAAAATTATAAGAATAGCAATATAAACTATAAATGTGTGAAGAGTTGATTCAGGAAAGACTTGATACGGGTTAACAATAAGGGGTTGTAAATCAAGGTCGGGGTATTTTAATAACAGGCAAGTGCAAAGACTGTACATTTTCTTCCAGGAATTTTACTGGAGAGGTAATAATCTTCTATTAGCCCAACTGACGTAGCTGAAAAAAATAGATTGATATTTGAGTCGTTTCATTTTCATTGTCATAAGGATTTTTTTATTGCATCATTACAGCAGTGACAGATAATGATGGCTCTTTATAGGACATCTTTAAAAGGACACTTAAATGTGTGGACCTTTTCAATGAAAAATACGTCAGGGGGAACTGTTTTCCAAATTTATATGTCAAATTTGTATTGCTTTCTAACAGTAATCACTCCATTGTACAGTTAACTCCGCCAGTAGAAGTGAGAAATCACTGTGGTGTATCAGTGGTACGGGGGGGGGGGGGGTTTTTTTAAGCTTTTTTTTTGTAACGCTACACAGCAGCGAATGATAACAAAGTACTAAAGTAGTAAAAGTAAAGTAATGTGGGTGTGTTTCTGCAGTAACTAGACACTTCAGAATTTGTGGAGTTTTAACAAACTTTGAAACCAGAGTACAAAATGCTGGATCGCCATAATGTTATTTGCCATGCTAAATGTGTTTATGATATGTGAGTTACATGTTGTAGAAGTTTGTCTTTTTAAAAGCTAAATTTTATTTAAAAAACCAAACCCCTAAGGCAGTAATCTTCTTTCAGTTTGCTGTGTTTGTGTTTAGGATAGGCTTATGTAAACTGAAGGTATATATGCAGGGGGTTTTGGAGATAAGAATCTACATTCCAGCAAGTAGTAATTATACAATAAACAATTAACTGTTCTAATAAATACAATGTTTTTATTGAAAGACAGATTCATTTTTGAGGTTGCGGTTGGGTTAACTAAGACCTGGGAGTTTGTATTAAGAAAAAAAAAAAAAGGCATCGTATGTTCGTATGATGCTCATAATTACAAGAATTTTGAAATTCTAGTAATTAACAAGGTTTTTGAAGTACTAAGTCTAGAGGGTATTAATTCCAGTGTCCTCTGTGTTACAAAGTCTATGTCTTAAGTTTGTTTTACAAGTTGCTTTTATCATTCAGACTGTTGTGCCTCACCTCTACAGCTTGTGTGTTTGGCTGTCTTGTAGTCTTTGTGTGTACTGTACCTTCCCTTTACAAAAAAGGTGTTTATTGCAGGGAGTGCAGAGGGGGAAATTAATCACAGTCTTCACCAAGCACCCAGAATAAATTGGAATTTCAAATTAAAAAAAAAAAAAAAACCCAACCCCAATTTCCCAAATTTTCAGGTGATTAATTTAAATTAAAGTTCATCCACTTTTTGCTCATGACCTTTTGCAGTTACGGTGTAAGAGAGGGAATGACGCAATGTTACTTGGTATGATCTGTACTGGTTGTTGTGGCTCTCGCCTCATCTGGAAGGATTTTTGCTGCAAAGTGTAGGTCCGCTTGCCTGGAACACCACCACAATGCTAAACGTGCCTCTTGGCCTGAAAATACCTGAAATGGGAACAGGAAGGTGTTCCGCTCTATGAGCAGTATATGTGGTATGACTTCATAGTTTTCCTTTTAAATGTGTGTGAAAGAAAAGTCCACATCACATACTTCTGTATATGTAAATGCTTCAAGAAAACTTGAAAGTAAAACTAAAACCTATTTATTACACATGGAAAATTTTCACAAGATCAGCATTTGTGTCGGTGAAGGTAAGTATTGCTAACAATGCATACGCTACCATGGTTCAGTTTAGAAAATTTTTTTCTCATGTATTTTATTTTTAAAAAATCTGAAGAAAACATCACGTGTCCTAAATTTTATGTTTTTTCTAGCTATGTGAGTTTGTTCAAAAAAACCAAACCACCTTAACTTTAAAATTTCTTACAAAAATATTTGCATTTAAATTGCCTTTATTACATGCATAATGTTTGATGTGCAGAACATTATTGTAAATTTTTTTTGTCTGGAAATACTAAATACTGTAAGTAAAAAAGCCTACAGTGTCATGCAATCCTGCCTGCCAATTGTCCACAGTAATGATGAAAATGATTAGATTTCAGTCAGTATATAACAGCAATCCTGATACACAGTGTTGGACTGCGCAAAGATCTGTCCTCTACAACATGAGCACATCGATGTGCTGGCTCTGAATTGGGATTTGGTGATTCTCTAAATGGTAGTCAGTGCTGTGAAAGGTGTTACAGTGCTAGACAGCGAGTGCAGCTGAGAAAAGCTGTAGCTGAGGTCCTTTGTTTTTTCAGAGGATTTTCATTCATTCTATAGGCTTGTGCCTTAGTCTGGCACACTGTGACTATAGGAGCATTGCTATACTGTAAGCAGCTGAAATGGAAAATAAATCCCCTGTTAGTGCATCGCAGGCACAGAAATTCATCTAGAAGTCTAAAATGTGTCCCTTACAGACAGGCTCTTGCTAGTTTATAATGTGTGGAGGTCACAGTGCTCTTACAACCTCATCGGATCTCCGCTGCCTCCTCTTGTCTTAATGAGAATGAAGCACATCCAGTAGTGTTGCCAATTTTTATATTATTTGGTGACTTCTAGATAAGTTTCCCATGATGTCATGATTCCTGGCATCAAGTGTTCAATTTTTCCTTATGCAGAGCGACTGCCCCTTCATCCCAGGGGATGCAAGAGGATAAGGGAAGTCTCCCTTACAGCAGTCAGGAGGGAAGGCTGTGGGTTTCGTTGTTTGGGTTTTTTTGGCATCTGTTTACAATTGAATTTTGAACTTAAAGCAGTCTCACATGTGCACTGGAGTAAGTAGCAGCTACCCGTAAACTTAATGTCCAAAAGACAAGAAGAGACAAAGATAAATGGCTGCTTGGTCCTGCTGGCTTTCATTTTTTCCATTTGACAGGTGCTGTACAGAGCTGAATTTGTGGAAGCTTGAAAGTTTGGGGATTTTGTTTTGCTTCCCCCTCCTTTTTCTGCCTCTTAAGTTGGAAATCGTTAGCACTTTCAGAAAGTTCCTAAGGTTGCTTGATGTTTAGATCGCATTTCTTTATTTCCTGCATTATTGCTTTTGCATGGGCCCAGCCACTCTGTATTTTCAGTTTGCTTCCATTAAGCCTGATTGAAACATCATGTTCACTTAGATGACTGATTTCAAAATGTTAATTAAAAACTGTGGATCATTAACTTATATTCAGTGCTAGGAGGTCTAAAGACAGAGATTTATAAATCACTTGCTAGTTTGCTCACTGTCAATTTTGTTAGAATTGTACCAAAATTAACAAAATCTTAAAAAAAAAGTATTGCTCCCGCAGCTTCCTAGTCATTCCAGCCTTTGTATTAAATGTGGTCCTGTAAGTTTTAATGGAATCAGAAACTGAAAAGTTTGAGGTGGCCCTGTATTTGTAGTCATCTTCTTTACCGATTTTACATCAATAAGTCATTACAAAAAGTGTCCGTGCAGTGTTTTTTACAGTTGAACTAGGAAAACCTCTGTCTCTCTGACGTAGTACTCTGTCGACTTTTCTGTGATCAACTTTTATTTTTGTCAGGTTTTTTTTTTTTCCTTTTTGACTTGTTAGTTTTTGTAATACTTTTTAAATCTACTTAACATTTTTGTGATGTCCTAGCACAATGACATCTGTCAGATTTTGGGCTTCTGATCTCTTATTTCTGCAACTTTTTGGCTTGTGGTGGGGATTTTATAGTTGTACTTTGTTTCTATAGCTGTATGTTTTTGTTAATGGTGTTTAATTTCTTCCTTAGCCTAAGCTATGGAGGAGGACATTCATCACATTCAGAAACAGATCTTCTTCACAGACAGACATACACAGCTTCTCATCAGCTTCCTGGATACTCTGCTACACACCATCCTACTGGTAACTGTCCATATCGTGAGATTACAGCTTAAATAGCTAAAGAAAAAACAAAACAAACTTGTTATGTAATTTAGATTCAAGTTGATGAATTTTATAATCGCAGGGAGTTTGTCATGCAAGTGGTGGCAAATGGTATTAGAAAAGCTGAGCTTGCAGGAGAAAGTTAACAATCAGTTAGCTTTTATAAAAATGTCATAAGTAAAAAGGAAAAGGTAAGCAGGAGGTTATGCTCAGTAACTTGGTAGTTCTTAAACTTTAAAATACATGTTTTCAGGATTTGGCTGATGTCTAAGGGCTGAACGTTTAGTATGTCTCAAAGGCAGCTCCAGAAATCATGCCAATTATTTTAGACTAAAGCAAATAGCAAAACTAACACAAGTTGGAACACTCTGTTGCTAGTATTTATATGTGCAAACTAATAGTGCTGAGGGAAAGTTAAAATTTACTTTATAGTAGCAGGTTATGCTGTGTTACATCTGCGTCAGGATCTGTGTGTGATCCTGATGATAGCCAGTCTCGTGTCAGAAGACAGGGTGTGACCTCTTCACGCTTGCTTTGCAACCCAGTTTCTAGAGAAAGATATTTGAACTCATGTGCTTTCTGGAATCTGCAGTCTCTTGGCCAGGTCCTCGATCAGGATGATGGAGGGTCGGAACTGCAGGGAATGTTTCAGGATGCAGACCCTGCCATCTTGACTAATCTCAGTTACTCAAAATTCTGTATCTCTCCAGTGTTTCCCATTGAGCGCCCTGCCATTGAAAAGTGTGAGCAGCAGGGAGCGCACAAAGGTATTTGTTGAAACAGGCAAAGCAACAAACACCCATTTTTTTGTACCAGTCCTACAGAGAAGCCCAAACTGCTACAGGCTGCCTGAAGGGGGAAGAGATACAGAGAAGTTGAACCCATTTGAGAAGGAATTCTGAATGTTTAAACAGTTCATTTAAAAAAAAAAAAAAGGAACAGTGAATCTTCAGATGAACGGAGAATTTTATTGATGAATGTATATCCTTGTTATTTGATTGAGCTTCTTGTAAGTTCATTTGAATTGTCTGTTTTGTTTCATTTCCCTCCACTCTCATCTAGGTCTTTCAGGAATATTTGATACCAGTGTGCACAGTGCTGGAAATAACACTAAAGAAACTTCTTCAGTTATGAATTTTCTCTCTGCTATCGAGTCTCGTACCGCTCAGGCAGTCTCTTCAGGATCTACCCTTCTACCACAATTCAGGGCTCCTTCCTGGCAGACAGGTGAAAAATTTATCTTGAAATAAAATTTTGTTATGATTATATTGAATGTTTGGGAGAATTCAAAACAAAAATATCCTGTCTAACTGAAAAAGCTGCATGTCTTCTACCTCTTTCCTGTCTCAGTATTTAAAAATCTCAAAATCAATGAAATTACATTAGCAGAAGAATTATCTTAGAAAAAGAATTACATGAGCAGAAGTTCTAATTGTTTAGAAGGAATTCAGATGTATAGGATATTATTTGGTCTAATGACTCAAATTTATTCTCCAGCTTTGTTTGGATTTAGTCTCACTAACACCATAAGCATGTTCAGGTAGTAGACTACCTGTACATCCTAGCAGATCTTTCATTCTCAAACTCTGTTCCCTGTTGTAGTTCTTCTTCAGTGGTATTACTACTCAAAGTCTATGGATAACTTCAGCCCCTTTGTACACAGAAGGAGCAAGGTGTTCTCAAAAAAAGAGGGTCTGAGATGCATGTTGCATAGAAATAAGTGATCTGATTTACAAATAAACAAACATGCTGCCTTTTTTGGCAGACTGACAGCCTTGTGTAAACCTCCTCCATCTGTCAAGCCTTCTGTGCAGAGCAGGAAACTTTGCATATTTTGAGCTTGTTGTAGACAACCACACCAAGATAAGTGTTGCTACTACATCTGTGGGTAGCTTCAAGTTATGGTTAATCTTACGTAGCGATTATGTGGCTGTGCAGTGAATCAGATCTATTCACTGATCTGACAGAAAACGTTTGGGTGGGTTTTTTCCTTTGGTGAGGTGGTTTTCCACTGTATCAGCAAGCTGATCTGTGTCTCAATGCAGCTGTATGGCTGCTGGTTCTGTTTTAAGGAGGAGGCATAAGGTAGGAAGAGGGAAGGGTTGGACAGTCCTTTTGTTGACAGTTTGCGCTTGGTCTGTTAAGTATAAAGCGCAGCTGCATTCCATGAAGAGCTGCTCAAAAAGTTGAGAGAATGTGGCTTTTTATTCACCAAGGACAAAAGCAGATATGTGGGAGAACAGATGAAGACGCACACTGTTAGTCTGTTAAAAGATCTTACTATAAATCAGTGGTGATTAGAGTTGCGATGACCCATCCTCACATCAGATTGTCACCTGGGAAGAAATCTTTTTTTCTCTTCGTTCTAGCATTTTCTCCATTGCAGCCTGCCTAACAGTGAATTGTGAAGAATGGGGAGACATGCTATGGGTCAGGTTTGATGTTGATACCAGTGATTGAGAGACTTCTCAGTACTCGTTACTAAGAACTCATCAGTAAGCCCATTTTTAATATTACCAGTTCTCTGAGCTTTCTGTTGTCCTTTAATACTTGTAGTGCTTTTCTGTATCCCTCAATCCTCCCAAGTATCTTTTGAGAGCTTTGTCTTCTACAGACTTTTTAGATGAAGGAAAACAAGCACTCTTTGCTCTTCAAGGTGACCTTTCTTTGGAAGGGTTTTTTACTTCAGTTTTTTCTCCAAACCATGCAACTGCTGATGTTGGGGGGAAAAGAGGAACCGTGTGTTTGTTATATTGTCCTACCAAGTCTACCTTTGGTATGTGGGATGTGTTATCAGTGTTATGATTTCTTAGGGTAGTTGGGGGGGTGTCTGTCCACGCAACTTACTCCCTTTGCTATACATTTTGTCTGCTCCTCTGCAAAAGTAAAGTATAAAACCCAGCAGTTCTGCCAGAGTAGTGGTTCTGTGATTGGCTCTTGTCTGGTTTAAGAAATTACCTGTGTAGTAGGAAGGGCTTTAATTTATGGAAGAGAAGGGACAAATACAGGTTAGGTGAGAAATTAACATCTGCAGTTAAAATAGGTATAAATTCTTCCTCTTCTTTGTTGCTTTCAGATGCCCCTACCTTTGTGTTAGTGGTAGAAATCAGCAAAAGAGAACCCAGTTGTACGTGATGTTACAGTTTTTTTAGAATAGGGGAAAAAAAAAAAAAGGCATTAAAACACCTCTTATGCTTTCTTACTCAGAAAGACTTTATTGTTGACTAATGAAAAATACCTTGGCATTCCTTCAGTATCACATCTCTTCATATCGGTTTGTCTTGAACTGAAAGGGAGAAAGAAAGACTTTCTTTGGCAGCTTCATCTGAAACTTCCAAAGCAGTTGTATGATTAAGTTGCAATCAGTTTAAGAGGACTTAATATATTTTAAAAACAGGGTTTTTTTCTGAAGTATTTGTCTCAAAACAAGCTTTATTTACTGAGGTTTTTTTTTCTTAAGTGATCTGAAGCTAAAAGCTGGTTTAAGTATACAAGAAGAACTGAAAAAGGTCAAATTATACAAGTGATTTTAATGTTTTCTGATTTGCATACTCTTGTAAATTTCCCAGTGGAAACTGATTCTTACAGATTGCTTTACAGGAAGCTTAAGCCTCTCTGAAAATAAACTTGCCTTCTTCACTTTAATTCATAGACTTTGGAAATAGTACACAAACTTCACTAGTACCTGCAAGTTACAGGGTGAAAAGCACAGAACAGTATGGATCACTGCTGTAAGCCCCAAAGCTTGCAAGGGAATTTCACAATCCTATTTCAGTTGGAGTTCTATATTCTGTTGAGAAATCTTGTTTAAGCCAGTATGTCGTACCAGTGTCTGGATGCAAATTAGTAGTATACCTGTTATTTGGCTGGTTGCAATTGCACTGTGCAGGTGGTTGCTATCTGTGGATATTTTGGACTGTCACTGTAGAAAGGATACAAATCATGTTTATTTCTTCTATTGAAAGTCAAAACCCTCCTTTAAAAAACGTATATTGCAAAGTAGATAGGTCATTGTCTGTTTCACTGTAAGCTCTTTAGCGTTCCACATAAAGTGAGTTATAAAAGTATTGGTGAGTGTAAATGCAGATGGAATTGTTCCTTTAACTGTGTATCTGTTACAACTGGTAAGGTGTAATTTTGCCTTTTTACTGTATAGTAAAGGTGTCCAGGGCTTTTGATAGGTTGTCCTCTACTATAAGCTCCTTTTAAAACTGAGATTAAAGCTAATAAATTTCAGATTAGCATTAATCTCATACAATTTTTGTATCCACAATTTGCATCTTAAAGTTTTTTCCCTCGGCAATTCACTGTAGGTGTAGAATTTGGAATTCTTAAAAAGCCGGCACTTCCAGTTTGAAAATTACCCACAATAAGTGCCTACTTTTATATGTTTTTGTTGAAAAGAGTGATGATTCTAATGAAGGTTGTACTTGTAAATGCTGCAAAATATTACAATTAAGTGAGTTCTAGAAATGCAGTGTTCTAACTTGTAAAGCTCCCTTATGCTCTTTTTCCCTTTTTGTTTTGTTTTTGTTTTTTCCAGGTATGCATTCCTCAACAGCCACAGAACTATTTGTTACCGGAGCTTTGCCAACCTCTGGAACATTTCCACCAACATCTGCTTTATCAGCATATCAGCATCCCAACACTTTCAGCACTAGAAACTTTGCCACTACCCCTTCTCTTACTCTTCAAGATACTACTTTCAGTGCTACGTCAAATGGTCTCCTAACTGCCCATGATCCTTTATTACAGATTAAAACATCGCAAGGCACTGTTCCAACTGCTTTGACATTTGACCGCCTAGGCAGTTCTGTTTTAAGTACCAGTATGCCACCTCAGTCATCAACATATCGTTCTGCTCAAGAATCTGCACCCCATCTTTTGCAACCTCAATTTAGTTTGTTGCCTTCTACCCTTGGAGGAGCTCAGCAGGTTTCTCAGGCGTATAGCACATCTGTCTTTACTGGTTCCACTGCTTCTATCGATAGAGCACTTCAGCGAGAATGTAGTGTTATTAAACACCATCAGCGGCCTTCAAGTACTCAGTCTGTTCAGGCTCAACTGACTGTTTCGCAGCATTCCTTACACAGCTATTTAACGAGTACAAGTGGAGTTAATTTTCAGGATACATCTAGGCACTCGGCATTATCCTGCAGTCCAGTTGGAGATGTTACTCAGGTGAGCAATGGAGGACCACAGCAGAAGACTTCTCAAGTCACAGTGGAACTTGCTCAGTCGTACACGTCTGCAATTCCATCACCCGGTTTTCCATCTGCTTCCACAGCAAAAGTGAAAAACTGTTCCGCGAAGCAGCCTCCAAGGTCAACAAAGACCCCCAAACCTCAGAGTGTAGCTCCTACCGTGCAGACACAAAGCTATGCCAAAACTGCACAAAACCAGAGTTCTGTCATCACAGGCCAAGCACAGATCTATTCTACAGCACAGCTCCCAAGCCTCTTGTCAGTCAGCCAGTCTCAAAACTATGTTTCATCCCAGGCTCAGAGCGTGCCACCTGTCAGTCACTCGCAGGATTTCTCATCCAGCAAGATTGAAAAGCTGCCCTCGCTGTATAAAACATTGACTTTTTCTGGGCAATCACAAACTATTACTTCTGATAGTCAAACTCTAAGTTACTCCTCAGAGGAACAAGTATTGACTTCAGTTCCAAATGAGAACTACTCGGGGCAAACAAGGGAACTTTCTTCAGTCAGCCAATCTCAGAGCTATTCTTCTAGTCACTCTCAGGGTTTATCTCCAGTTAGCCAATCCCAAGGTAGTTTTTCATCTCAATCACAAGTTTTATCAGCTGTTAGTCCTTCAGAAAGCTATTCTTCAGGGCAGTCTTTAACATTAACATCACCTTCTCTTTCCTTTAATGCCTCTCCTCGGATACAAGCTCTTCCAGCCTCGAGTCCTAATCAGAGCTATATTTCTTTACATTCTTCTCAGAACTCTCAGTCACAAGAATCCTCTTCTCCGCAGTCGCAAAAGTTTTTGCCATCTGTCCAGTCTCCTCCTTTTGCATCCCCAGCTCATTCACAGACACTGCAGAACAACAGGCCTTCCTCGGAAACAAAGTCATATGCTAAAAGGAAATCTGACTCTAATTTGTATGCCTCATCAAAACAAGAGGAGGAATTATCAATGCAGGATATGCAGACGTTGCAACAGCAAGCTACTCTTGAATCTTCCACTCAAAGGCTAACCGATGAGGAAATCAATGCTCAGGATGCATCCTTTAGGGTCTCAAAAGCAGATGACAGATACTCTCAAAGTGTAATCAGAAGTAACTCTCGTCTTGAAGACCAAGTGGTTGGACTTGCTCTTCAAGGAACAAAAAAAGATGAAAGAATGGTCAATTCTGTGGAACAGCTTTCCCAGCATATTGGCCATATCACTAGCCTAAGCCATGATATAAAGAAGACAGCTAATTTAATGCAAACAACACAAGTAACTGTGAGTGCTAAAGAACTAAACCAGCAACATTCTCTTATGCATAAGGTACATGAAAGTAAAGCTCAAGAACAGCAAGGCCAAGTCATTAGTACACCATCGCAGGTTCAGCCTCATGCTGTAAGACAAGGTCATCAGCTGTGTTTGCCCAGTGCACAGGTACTTCTGGAGTCAGCCTGTGACTTGCAGATTCTTCATCAGTCAATATTGCAGTCGGGTTTAGGACAAGTAAAGGCATCACCACAAGTGCAAAGAATACAGAGCCCTCAGCAGGTGACACATCAGTTCCTTCAGCTGGATGGTCATATTATTCAAAGTAATGGGGGTCATTCTCAGCAACAGCTTCATACTCAGAATTCAGAGGTAATGAAAATGGACATTTCTGAGCCCTCAAAACCACTACAGCAACAGTTGACAACAAAAGATCATTTTACTCAGACAAATCAACATGATTCAAAACATCAGTTTGTTTCTCTTAGTTCAATATGTTTCCCAGAATCTATACTTCTCAGTGATGAGAGAAATATATTATCCAATGTGGATGACATCTTAGCAGCAACAGCAGCAGCCTGTGGAGTGACACCATCTGACTTTGCCAAATCAGCTTCTAATGAAGAGGAAATCCAGTCTGTTGAAAATAACGAGGAGTCTAAAACACAGTTCCGATCAATGGATGTAAGGCATGTGTCTTCTGGTTTCAGTGTCTCACCTACTGTAGTTGGAAAGCCAGCAAGCATAAGTAATATTTCTCTGAATGGAGGCCAAATTACTATAAATTTTACACCAGTGTCAGCAATACAGACAAAAACTGTGAACCTTGATCAACGACACATTGAAACTTCTGATCAAAATTTACCAACAAGAATAACTTCTCCCACCCTTGGACCTGGTCAAGAAGAGCAAGAACAAGGGGCTGTTCCAGTTAAGAAACAATCTAGCATCAGTCATGAATCTGAAGAAGATAATGATGCTTCTGCTGATGGTACACTGAATGCAAGAGACACAGAATTTGCTTCAAGCGGTAAGAGTCTAAGTGAAGAAAGTGCTGCTTCAGAGAATGATTTTAGTATGGGTGGTGATGATGGTACAGTAGCAGGTAACCAGTCAAAAGGTCCATTGCAGCCACTACCTGTGCCCCAGAGTGGAGATGGAACCACTAGTAGAACTGAAGAGGAATGCCAAGATTTAACTCAAGGGAACCTTCAGAAGAAAAAAAGCAAAGGAAAAAGCCAAAACAAAAATACTGCAGAAGATGACTGTGCAAGTCAGAAACAGGTAAAAAGAAGTGGACAGTGTAAACGTCAAAATTCAAGAGGAAATGACTCATGTTTGACATACTATTCTCCTGTTTCTGAAAGTTGTTATGATACTTACCAGCATCAGGAAAGAATGAGGCAAAAAATTAAAGAAGTTGAAGAAAAACAGCCTGAAGTCAAAACAGGATTTATCGCATCTTTTTTAGACTTTCTGAAGTCTGGGCCTAGGCAACAGTTTTCAGCTCCAGCTGTACGAATGCCAAACAGGACTAGGCGACCGGTTACCCAAATAGTTCGTTCCCCTTGTCTACAGTCCTCTGCAAAGCCTCAGCCAGCAACAGCAGCAGCAGCACCTGCAGCTGCTGAAGTTAGTGGAGAAAGTCCAACCAAAAAAGTTGATGAAGAACTTAAGAAAAATTTAGAAACGTTGCCTTCGTTTTCTTCTGATGAAGATGATTCTGTGGGGGGTAACCATGATCTTCAGAAGAGCATCTCCACTGCATTGTCAGCCCTGGATGATACATCTGACAGAAAGAACAAATCAGGTAAAACAGTTACTACAAATGCATATGTTGAAGGAGATTTTTGTATCTGATGGGAAAAAAATAAGAATAATTTTAGCTATCTTCAGGTAAAGGTTTTGATTGATTTTGGTTTTAACTACAGCCATAATTAAGAGTTCTGTTCAAAAGGTGTGTTGACTATGAACTAAACTAGTGTTTTCCACAATTAGAAAATACATAGATAAACTTTTTCATGCTCCATAAGTAGGACTCTTCTAAGGCCAAAAAGTTATTTTAGCCCAGAATTGGAATAATGTGTCTGTTCTCTTCTTCTCTGGCTTAAAATGCTAAATATTATTTTCTTCTGGAAACCTCAACAAACTCTCATGTAAGAGGTTTTAAATCTATTTTTAAAAAAATCTAGCTAGAGAACATATTAATAATTGCCATCAGCAGTTAAGTTATTCGTAGGTATAGTTAAACATGCACTTTCTGTGATACAGTTGTACAGAATATGTTTATGAAAACAATTTTTGCACTTGTAAACTGAGCACTGGTTTGTCTAGTCTTGTCCAAGCCAGGAGTAATTTGACTTTGATTTCAGCCATATGAATCAGGAGTGTTGTAGCTTCCTGTTTGTGCATTGCTAGCAAAAGAACAAAATCTGGGAAGGGTTGTTGTGGGCAGGGAGGGGCAGGCAGCAACTGCTGATCCCAGTAGTAGCTAGTTTTCCACACGCTTTTCATTTTCACTGGTATCACATCTATGCTGTACGTCAGTGTTTATAGCTTCTAACTGATACTGCTTTGTTTTGAAGTATTTTCAACATACAGCGTATTTTTGCCTAGGTAGACCTTTTCAGTAAAGTTTGTTTTCTCTGGTAAGCAATTAAAAACTATCCAGTGAATCACGTAAATGTACTAATTCAAGAGAAATACTATTTCCAAAATAATTACAGGGATAAAATGAAACAATTCTTAAACCCTTCTCAGGACCCATGACCCATAGGCTGGTTCTTAACAAATAGAATGAAGTAATTTTTTCTCTTTTTAGATTAAAGGAGAGAGGGAGATTTTTTTTTCTCTAGAGGTGATATGATTTACTGAAAAACACATAGCACAATTGAACTTAAATTGTAATAATCAGACCTAAAATACAGGAAAAATATTGCAGAATACACAATATACTAAAAAATACCTGTTCTGTTTTCTTCTGCATGTATTTCTATTAAATTGCGTTAATGCAAGTTACAAGTCAAGTCTGTTACAGAAGATGAAGTTTCTCACATTTCTTTCAGTTGAATATATATTTTAACCAAGAAAGTGGTGATCTTTTTTCCCCCCTTCTTGGTTATTCATAAGGTTATAGTATTCATACCACCAATTTTTTGAATTCATGTTGTATACAAGACTGTGCTTAGTAATGACTTCTTTCCTGCTTGCTTTTATTTTGCAGATTTTCTAGTTATTCCTTCTTCTGTTTTTGCACAGAAGTATGGGAAGATAAATATTAAAATATAGTCTTGTTGGTAGGATTAAATAGCGTATGTACAGTTTATCTGCTATTCTGAAGAATGTGTAAGTGTACTTGGAGAACTAATAACGCTGTGTCTAATTAAAGCTGTCAGAGCTTTCACTGAATGGAGAAATACAATGTATTTGCAGTAGTGTGATGTGATATATCCAGAAGAATGTATTTCATGGCTTAGTAATTTTGCTGTATTCAATTAGTGAATCTTCATGTATCTTGTATATAGCTTTTGTATCAACACATTAATTTGATAATTAAATCATTTGTTTTGGATCACTTTTGTTAAAATATGTCATGTTAGCTTTTTTTTTTCTCCAAGTGAAAAAGTCAATGAATAACAGTGGTTGTAACAAAACTGTTATCTTCTTGAGCTGGCAGCCAGTTTCCTAAGTGATATTAGTAATTATGCTATAGCTGATATAACTGAATTTCTTTTAGATGAGCAAGTCAGAGTTAAAACTAATATGTGTAAAAGAGTATCAAGTAATATGTAAAAAAGATTCTAATTTTTTTCAGGTAGGAAAAAATAATAATTTTGAAAGGTGGGAGTTTCCTTTGAAACTAGGGCATAGAGGAGAAGAAGAATGTTCTTGCCCTTTGTTTAGATCATCTGTTCTCATTGCTTACCTCTGCTAACAATAACGTTCATTAGGATATTGCCAAAGTTTTAATCTGGATCTCCCAGTTTCATTTTTACAAGATATGAATGATAAATGTCCAAAAGTTGTACAGCAAATGTTTTAATATTTCATGTGTGTTTCTCTTAACCCAATTTGAAAAGACTTATTACATTTACTCTTGTATTTGCTTATTCACACAAAGTGCAACAGTATTTCCTGTTGATCATGTCTGTAATTGTTTTCTAAAGTCTTCACCTTTGTGATTTCTATATGCTAATAGATGCAGTGGTTTAATACAAACAGAGGTATGCTAACTACAGTACTTTGGTTTGTTTAAGGTTTCTATTTTGACTCTTAGAACAGGTGTTTTTCTTTGAATGGTTGTTTTTAATATGTGTTGTAACAGAAAAGAAGAAAGTGAATCTAGTTCCCATGTTATATTGCTAATCCTTGATAATTTGTTTAACTGAAATTTGGGTTTTTTCTTCAGAAGCTGAAAAAGTGTCAGTTGTTACTGCCACGGCTGCCACTACTGCTGTAATAAAGCAGGAATCTCCACAGACAACTGCTCCTGTAGTCAGTGTGCAGGAGAAAATTAATCCAGCTGACCCCTTAAAAGTAGCTCAACAAAATGCTGTGACTTCCGACCAGTTGGCAAAAATACAGGCAACTGTTGCAATAGAAGGATGTACTGATGAGGAGAATACGGACAGTGGAGGAGAGGGCATGTACAGAGAACGTGATGAATTTGTAGTGAAGATTGAAGATATAGAGACACTAAAGGTAATCTGAATACTTACTGTGGAAAAAAAAATAATTTGAAAAATCCCACATATGAATTTAGCCTCCACAAACTACCAAAAGGGGAAAGGCTGAAAATGAGTTTTCTGTTTCTATTCTGATGTTCCGTGGCTGTTGCCAAGATGCCTTAAGGGGTCTTTCTAGTGCAGGTTATGAATGTGTTTTGTATGTACATGACCTGTTTTATGCTACATACATAATGAAGTAAATCTCCATGCTGGTAACCTCTGTTAGAACTTGGAATTACCTTTTTTTTTTTTTTTTAGATAGTAGTAGGCTTTGAAGTGTAAGGTGTTGAGGAAATTACTTTTAGACTTTTGCAAAAGATCTTGGAATTGTCTTTTTTTCTTTTTGGGAGGAGGTTCTGCTTGCTATTCCAACACTAAGTGGCTTCCATAAGCAACCAGTACAGCACTTCACATGAATTTATGGGGAATGTTCTTTGTTGTCTTTTTGTTTTTGTTGCTTCTCCATTTTAAATTGTGCATGTTTACCTGTCCTTTTGTTGCTATCACAGCCAGCAATATTCTTACCATTAATTTATAATACTTTTGAATACTTGTGAGTGTTCGTTCTCTTGAACTTAAGTTTTAAATGAATATATGTAGCTGTCACGTAAGACAAGTATTATCAGATTTAAAATATTCCCTTATCGCTTATAAAACTGATTAAGATAGAAGAAATTTTGAATTTTAAGGTTTTTAAGCTTTATTTTAGTTAAAGAGTTATGAAAAAGGAACCAATTAGTGGATTATATGTTTTCCAGAAGAGAGTTTTTAACATAGTTTATTTCTCAAACCACATGAAGAAGAAAATCGACTCAAACTCTTCTTCTTGGCTCAGTTGCATGGTACACGAGTTAAGACATCACACCGTAGGCAAAGCTGGTTGGCACAACTTCATGACTGTGAAAGTAAATTTTGTAGATCACATTATACTTACTGTAGAGCATATCATACTGGCTTGATGCAAACTGCATGTAATGACTAAGGGTTTGGAATTCGGGATGACTTATTTCAATTTTATCCCTGGTTAACTTGCTCAAAAAGTATAATGCACAAACACACTTCTGGGAGAAAAATAAGCGCTGGTTTTTAGCAAAGAATTTTATGTTCTCACAGGCTGCTTTGCAAACGGGAAAAGAGCCTCCAGCTATTTGGAAAGTACAGAAGGCTTTATTGCAAAAGTTTGTTCCTGAAGTGCGAGATGGACAGAGAGAGTTTGCTGCTACTAACAGTGTGAGTTTTGAAAATTCCTTATGGAGCCTTATGGGAACTGATTTCCTTACTGGAAGTCTAGGAAACAAAATAAAATGTGATTCTGACATAAATTCTTAGCAGGCATCCTTGAGGGGAAAAAGAAAGGTTTCTTGATTTCCTCCTACTCTAAAACTTTCTCTAAATATATTAATGGGCGGATTCTTTGCTTTCCAGCATGGGTTCTTTGGTGTCATTCAGGCTGTGTAAAGGAACAAGTTTTTTGCAACCAGCATAATGTCAGTGGAAGCAGGCTTGTGAACCAACTACCTTCCACAGTGGGAAGGATACAGACAGGATACAATTTCAACAGGCAGCCCTTTGCCAGGCAGATAATCCTTTTGGGGAGGATTAAATAAAGGGAAAACGAAGACCAAAGTACTTCTTGCCTCATTTTTTGCTTAAATATGTAGAAATCCATTAGATAATTTCTCTTAAATTATAAATGCTGTAGGATTGCTCATCTTTGTATGTAAGCAAGTTGTTTTTAAACTGACTTTTTTCTTTAGTATTTAAATTTTTAGTTGTTAAACTGAATAATTTTACTTAACAAAAATGCTTGTGTATTTTTTTTTTTTTTTTAGTATCTTGGGTATTTCGGGGATGCAAAAACAAAATACAAAAGAGTGTATGTGAAGTTCATTGAAAATGCAAACAAAAAGGAATATGTCAGAGTATGTTCAAAAAGACCACGAAGCAAGCCTGTACAGTCAGCAAGGTATTTTATTTCAATTTGTTTTTCATTTTGCCATATTGTTTTCGTATTAAGAACACACGTATTTTAATAAACAAGACTTATAACTCAGGGTTATGTTAATTCAGCTTTAAGTTGGAAACTGAGAACTGTGTGTTTTGCTTTAAGAAATGAGAGGTAAATTGCTGTCATATCAAGTCTTCCCTACGTTGAATCTGTGGATTGCAATAATCATTCATTTTAGAGGTGTTAGGGCTTTCTGTCATCTTTTGCTGTGTTACCTAACATAAGGCCTACAAGTGTCATGATGTTAACTTTTTCTGTGTTGTCTTCTCCTGTCCCATGGGCTTTGCAAGTTAGGCATGCTTTTCTGGATGCTTTACTGATCATCCTGTCCCAGTCTGCTAGGAGTACCATACTGTCTTCTCAGTCCTGGAAAGTTAATTCAGAAACAGAAGTTCGGTGTTGAAGTTGGTTGTTGTAAGGATGTTTGTCCTTCTTTTGTATGTCCTTGCACACTGAGGGTATTTTACTTCTCTTATTACACCTGCCCCACACCCCTCACCCTGTGTTATAACTTTGAGTCATCTCACGTAACCTGTATCCATGCCTTAATCAGTAATTCCAGTAGTATTGCTTTTAAACCACCAACAAGGATAAATAAAACCCAAGCAAGCCTGTCACTCTGGAGAGCCATGTAAAGAATGCAGGACAAAGATAGAATGGTTTTGATTATTACAGTAAATATACTACTGGTCCTGCAAAATATTCTGACGGTAAGTGTCTCTCCAACAGGGACTTCGGCTGTCTCTGACATTTCCTCTCTTACCTTCCTTCTGATAAGGTTTTCACTATCATTCACTTGCTAAGGGTTTTGCTATTGTATTTTGTGTTGACCTTTGATTGTGCTTTTGGAAAAGATTACAGATTCTGTCATGCTGTAATGCTTAGCTTATTTTATCTTCTCACAACTTCAGATGATATCTGAAGGTTTTCTCTATAGAATTTCAATAATTATAATTTAATGCAGGTATGTTTTTCTTATCAGACATTAGTAAACAGTAATGAAAAAAATTGCAGTGCTCTTCATTCAAGAAATGACTGTGTTTTGAAGTCTAGCTTGCTCTCAAAGAAAGCAATGCCATCAGATAGTCAGTTTTATAAAACAATCATGATCTACTTAAAACTAGCTAGAATTTTAATAGTCTTTTTTTTTTTTTCTTGGACTACAGAAGACTGTTTCAGAACTGGTTCCTCCGGTGCTCTGAAACAATCCTGTCTTTTAGCCAAAACACGATTGTGATTAGTTTGTATCCATGTGGTGTTCTCTCAGTACTGTTTTTGGCTTTTATTTCTGTCTTTTCCTGGTGTTTTTCCTGCATGATGTGTTTCTGGAGAGCAGTCAGATTCCAACTCTGCCTTCGTTTCACTAAGCTAGATTAATCAAGGTCTAAAGCAGGCTTTCCATTCCTCTCATCATCCTAGTATCTATTGTCTCCATCCATTTGGGTTTGAAATCTTCATCTCTGACAGATAACTAGAATTAGTCTTCCAGAAGATACTAACAATGTTTCTACTGTCCATTTCACAGCTTTCCCATTTGAACTTTCCCATTTGGTAAAAAAAAAAAAAAAAATCTTGCCTGGCTTTTCCCAGAATTGTATTCCCCGCCATGTTCTCAAAACCGTGTAGTGTGTTATTAGTCCTAAAGTGCATAACTTTGTATTTGTGATATTAAGTTTCCTGTTTGCTTTCCTGTTTTGAGTGGTGGGAAGAGAAAGAGGAGAATTGTCTGGTTTCTTATTTTAGTCCTCAAGATCCTGCATTTTTACCTGGATTGTATTCTCTCCCATCTCTGTATGGATAGAATATCCCAAATCCAGTTTGTCAGTGAATCTCATTGATTACTAGTATTTCTTCAAGTCTGTCAAGTCTGATTTTTTTTTTTCATTACAAAATCAATTTTAATACTACCGCTAATCTACTGCCACTCATAAATTTTGCTAACATTGGGCAATTTAATTTCTGGGCCTGTCAATCTAGTTATAAAATTTGAATGCTACTTAATCATAGGTAGTTGAGAATAATTGTTAAACATTATATCAAAAATATAGTAATATAGTCTGTATGACCTAATTCCTCATTACATGTGACAATGAATGAAGTAAATATAATCCATAGAATATATTCTGGTTAAATAAGACTATAGCTATTTTATTATTAATGCCAAAACTTGTTGAGGTAATTATTTTCATAACTATTGTCTTTGTAATATTGCAGGACTATTCACTGCAAACCTAGTAGTAGCAACAACAAAACCCCTGATCCACCAACGCCAAAACCAGCAGCAACAAAAGTCTCTTCTGTGAAACCCAAAGCTAAACAGCCAAAGGTAAAGGCTGAACCACCACCAAAGAAAAGGAAAAAGTGGAAAGAAGAGTTTTCATCTTCCCAGTCTGAATCTTCACCTGAGGCCCAGAGTGATGAGGATGGTGAGCAAGATACTACTGTTAGCATCCAGGCATATTTGGACTTAACTGAAAATAGTATTATAAAAATATGTTGCTCTATCTTATAAATTTTTCTTTACTAGCCTCAGGAAAAAAAATTAAAACCTGACAGTGACGTGCAAAATTGACTTCTTAAAACTTTTTACTTCTTGTTTGTGTATGAGCAAATGTGTGCAGCTGAAGTTACTGCAAATGTGGTTTATCAATTAGATAAATAGGTTTTTCCAATTTTTTTTCTAAGACAAGTACAATTTCAGGAGAAGGAGCTTGTTTGATTTTCAAATACATCTCAAGAATCAGATTCTTATTTAATTTTCTATTGTGACTCCATGTCATGTCTAAAATAACGTTCTTGCAATGCCTGTCTGCATGCAGATGTGGGCAGAATCCAGATATTACTGGGTTTTTTTCAAAACACAAGGAGGAAAAGCAGTTGACTTTTTGACTGCTTCATTGCTTGTCTGAATGCCAGCTGTTCAGATGCAGCCTGC